>NW_027111663.1:337120-373076 GCF_000696795.3 Halyomorpha halys
ACATGGTGTTAGCACTACATTTTTAATTACTATATGTATAGGTACTAGTGCTATATGTATAGTTACTGTATGTATAGGTACTAAAGACATGTTTATAGTTTCTGTAGACATGATGTTAGCACTACATTTATAATTACTATAGTTATAGGTACTAACGCTATATGTACAATTACTTTATATATGAGTATTAACACTTCCGGTTTCTATAAACTGATTTTCGAAAATTTAATTTAATTCCTTTATAGCTGAGACCCCTAATCAATGGGCGAACAACTACAGATATAGACTGTTAGTAAGATATGAGGATAAATGAACAAATGGATCCAATATGGTAGGTGTTAGAGCCACTCTTATAGTTTATATAAATGAGCGGATACACTAGATGGAAGAAAGAAATAAATTGTAGGAAGCGGAAGACATTTCCACTGATCACTTGACTTAACTTGACCGATGTAGGAACCATTACGACAAAGGGTCCTACTTTATCACACTGCAAATCCCGCCCCTTTGTCTATAGTAATTTCATCTAGTTTCGTTTAACCCACCCAATTAACAATCTCTACTACCTTATATATTATATACCTCTACTTACATTTCAATATATAAATTTAATATACTTTTATATATTCCTCATTTTTTTGTATATACAGTGAAATAAATATTTATGATTTTCAAGAATAAATAATTATCATCCTAAACTATTGAACCAGAATTCAGAGCCTGCAAGAATATGAGCTTCCATTTTTACATACATTTGGAAAAGTGCACATTGTGGATATAGTTTTAAAAAACAAAATCTCCCATATCAGAACAGGCAAAGCCCAATCCATTGACGAAATAATTCAGTAAAAAAAACAAAAAACGTTTGTTTATTTTCGTGATCCTAAGGAAAAGACTCAAATAATATCTACCTAGATATTATCATTGATATGATCATACCTTATATACCTAAACTTCAATTTAAGCATAAAAAATCTATAAACGAATTTGAAATCGAGTTCAAATATTTTATTGAATCCTATTTTGACCGATTAAGATATATAAATACTTATTTCAGAGTTATAGTTTTTTTCTCGAAATAAAAATATTGGAATGTATTAAGCAATTGTTTATTGTTTGTACTAATTGTTTTATTATATTATTGAATTATAAATAATAAAATATTTAGTGTTCCTAGTTCATAGAGTTTGAAGTTTAATACAAGGAATGTCTGCATATCAATTAATATTGACCCAATTAAGATGAAGAATTATGTCAAGTTTATATTATACTAAATATACTGGTATGTATAATAATTGTAAAAGTTTATTGATATATCGATGCATATGTGAATCATTTTATAATATCTTGGGACCATAAAAGCATCGGCAGGGCATGAAGAGCACTCGAACAGATTAGGTTTGGATTGAATAGAGTGCAAGGTGTTAGAGTGCACTCCATCAGCGCTCCGGTACCGATCGGGTCCAAAATGTCGGATTATCATCCATACCTAATACGTCTATCTGAGCTGTTAGCGGTTTATAATCACTATTAGTTGATTGGTTATATGTTTAGTCCTTGTTTAAAAAAATAAGGGAAAAAAACATTAAAAATTAAGTAATAAAGTAAAATTATAATTAGCTAATTATAGAAATATATCGCCTTGACCCAGATAGTAGAAAATAACTAATTCTAATTCAAGGGTCAGGACTAAAATGTTTAGGGTCACATAAATGAAGACGATAGATAGTATTTCTCAATTCAACGATGTAAGATGATCTGACCTAGTAGAGATAGTCAGGACTCCAAAAACAGTTCCTTATATATTTTATACACTAATGTATTATAATACATTCGTGATTTTGGAAGTAAAAAAGTCTTAAATTAAAATAAATAACTTGGGTACAATACATATGGGAGAAAATTTTTCTTAGCATAATTTAAAAACTATAATGATTTAATTAACTATCGTATTGGTCTATTGACAGCGAGTCGTGTACATAATTAATATATACATTTTAGAAAAATACATCTCATTTTAGAAAAAAATGGACTTCATCTATCTGTCGATTAAAAGTTTCATACATTAAATTTAGTTAAATATATATACTTTCTCTTTTATACTGTTGATATGAGATGTGCTCTAACATTAACAACTTATTATTATTATTTGCGGCTATTTTACAGATTCAAGAATAATCCAATTGTTCAGGAACCATCCAATGCATTTATATTTTATATGGTGTGATTGTACAGTACTATTTCATGTAATTACTGTCCTATTTTTGCCACTAAACAATTCTATTATAAACAAACAAAATATGTTTTTGTAGAAATATATTTAATGAAATTACTCCGGGTATGTAATTTATTTATTTATACTCTTGTTTCATTTCAATATTTAGTTTCACCCTAATTCATTTTAAATGAGTAGTGATCTACAACTTGGGAAACCCAACCACAACCCGAAGACTGAAGCCCAGGCTGCTGCAGGACATCCTGTTATAAATTCTATATTTTCCAGTTATGTTATTATCACTTTGAAATTTTATTTAATCTTAAATTCTTTTATTAAATAAATCAAAAATTCGTATCCATTTCTGTCTCAACACTTTATTTTTCACCAGTCCAACGTTTCGGCCATTCTAGCCATCTTCAATGACATCTTCAATACAATTTCTTCCTCACATTAATATAAAGTTTCTTTAGCAAGCTATTCTGCCCAGGTCATTTTCTTTATTATAAGTTAAAAGCCTATTTATTTAAAATTTAAATCATTAACATTTAATTTTAAAGAAATAGGCATTTAACTTATAATAAAGAAAATGACCTGAGCAGAATATCCTGCAAAAGAAACTTTAAATTAATGTGAGGAAGAAATTGTATTGAAGATGTCCTTGAAGATGGCTAGAATGGCCGAAACGTTGGACTGGTGAAAAATAAAGTGTTGAGACAGAAATGGATACGAATTTTTGATTTATTTAATAAATAATTACCTTGTCTTAAGAATTTGAAATACTATAATTAAATTCTTTTGTTTTCTCTCTCTTCATCTTTTTCTTAAATTCACTTTCATTTTTTTTTCAATTATTTCTTTTGTTAAATCCATAAATGTCATTGTTTTTGTTATTAACGTTTCTTTTATCATTTATTAAGAACTATTATTTCATCTTAAATTTTTGTTTTATTTATAACATTGTGTATAGTTAGAGGTGTATTTTGTATGAGGCTATACCCCCCCTCATAATCAATTGTTAAAAAAAAAATGTACCTCTTACATTAACCATGTAAGGCCCAACAGGCCGATCTGGTATTAAATAAATAGAAAAAACCCTGATTCATCTATTTCAGAACTTAAGGACAGTAAAACTTCTCATAAATTAGATTAATTTTATTTATTCTTGTTTGAGAGTGGTTTAGTTTATTCTTAATTTAAAACAAATTTGATCCTTTTTTCTCTCAACTTTATTCTTTACAACTTTTCCAACGTGTCGACCCTCAGGTCATACTCAAGGATACCTTCATATTGATGTCATTTCCTTTTTCAAATCTTAAAAATGCAGGCTAATTTCCTTTGTCCAGTATAACCTTTTCTAAATAATATTTTCCTAGATTTAAACCTTTTATAAAACACTTTTTTTCTTTTCTTCATTCACATTTGCAACTTAAAAAACTTTTTTTAAACGTTGGAAAATTTGTAAAGAATAAAGTTGAGAGAAAAAAAGGATCAAATTTGTTTTAAATTAAGAATAAACTTCTCATAAATGTTATACCAGTATAACGTAGCCTCCTCTTATATGACTATTTTATCAAGGTTTCGACCAACAAAGTCCAAATTAATTAATTACGAAATGACTCTAGAACAATGTATTTATTTTTTTTTAATATAATATTATATTATTGTTTTTATATACTTAGAGGTTAGCTGAAATTCATTATTTTGTTATTTTTATACCAACACTCTTCTTACCAGAAATCTCTGTATAAGAAATAAAGTAATCTTTCCCGTTGGTGTCCGCTATAGAAGGTTCAGTTAGTTTCGTTAAAAAAATATTGAAAGTCCACTTTTAGTCCTGGGGTGGTGATCCTATCTCGACACGAGTTAATTTCAAAACTAACTTATGGATTAGGGTTAACTAAACCCTGGTTTAGTAATCGAAATGGTTGAATATAAAAATATGTACAATAATATATTACTATATTTTTTTTAAGACCAATAATTTTCAATTATTTTAGTAACAGGCTCATTGAAGATAATTCTTATGATTACTACAGAACATATTCCAAGGATAGTTTGTCCAAACATTCGTCTTGCGCCATATTCCTCCTCCGTTACAATACAGTGGGCAGAGCACGATGATGTTGACAAAGGACGAATAAGAGGTGTCCTCGACAGTCGCTTGTAACTTAAACGACCCGGTTAGCTAATGAAAGGATACGGCCGGCGCACAAAGGAGCGACCAATTGCCACTACATTGCGTTGTCACTATCAGCTCTCCTGAGGAATTACATGATTGGTGGGTCCTCGAAAGGATGTTTTCAACATTATCATGGAGCCAGCTGATCAGAGCAACTGCCCGAAAAAAGATCCTAATAATGATGGGGATTATAAAAAAAAAACCACAGTTTATCAAATTCAAGATTTCAAAGAACTGTAAATATTTTAATCCTATTTAATACTTAACAATCCCTTTAGAGCATTCTTTAAGCTTGTTTAATCCCACTTGACTTCTTAAAAAAAATGCCTCAGATTGTTATTTGTTTCAAAGAAGAAACATGACAGTATCCTACGAAATTCTCGTAATTTTAAGGCATTACTGGAAAAAAAATTCACCGCCGCTGAAGCAACTCGTGAAATTATTAAATATGAAGGTGAAGGTGTCCTTGGCCAGCGCACTATGCGACGTAGTTTGAAAAATTTAGGAGATACGACGTTGGGAAGAAAGAAGGGCTTGGGGCGACCATTAATGGATATTGATGAGGTTCGGCAGAAAGCTGTTGAGCCAAATCCGTCCACAAGTACTCACGAACTTGCCTGGTAGTGTGGTGTGTCTAAAGATACTGTTAGTCGCCATCTACTCTTCATGAGGAAGGTGAAAAAGAGCAGTAGACTGATCTCTCACGAACTTACTCCTCAGCAATCAGCTAAGAGGAAAGAAATTAGTGAAAACCCTTCTGGTTCGAACTCCTGCCTACCTCACACCATCAGATTACTATTGTTTTCAATCCATGGGCCATTTCCTTCGAGGGAAAAAAATTAATAATTTTGCGGATGTTGACACTGCGGTTCAAGAGTTTGACAGCCATACCAAAGAATGTTATAAGCGTGGGATCAAGAAATTGACAGGTGGCTAATGACGGTAAATAACAATTAACTGTACTTTGAGTATTAATTGTATTTTATATCAAAGAAATTAATACAAATATTTGGTTGAAAATATTTTTTTTTTTACACCCCATTATATATTTTTTATTTGAGTAAAAAGTGTTTAATATATGTCAACGTATCCGCACAATGATCAAGCTTAAAAACTATTTAAAAAGATACAAAGAAAAAAGAGTATCATTTTTTTTTTTTTTAAATAAGAAATCATATTGAGTATTTAAGAAATAAATACTATTTAGCATCAAGTACTGTAAGGAGCTGTCGCCATTTAAGGGCAAACTTACTTAAAGAAATATCTGGAAAGGATGGAGAGACATAAGACGGATTCTTAAGGGAAATTAAATTATGAAACCATTTTTATAATTTTCGATTTTTCGCAGCACATGCTTACAAGTCATCCAGAGCAGTGAAAGAAAAAGTAGTCTGTTGTTTTTGGCGATAATTACCTTCAAGATATGAATTCGTCGCAAAATCATATCTACATTCCATAAAAAATAAGTAAATCATCCCAAAATCATAAAATCGATAATTCTATGTTCAATGTAATGACCCAGCAAAAATAAAATCAAAACTGGATTAAGATAAATTCCAACAAATCCCATCAAATCACCTTTACCCTTCGTCGTAAACCTACGGACTGCCCTACAGTTTCATTTAATGATGTTACTCTTACCCCTGTCGAACAGATCCGCTACCTTGAACTACATTTGGACAAGCGATTAACCTGGAATCCTCACACTAGACAGAAAAGACAGGAAACTGCACGTCGATTTCGACTATTTACAGCACTTACTAGACAAACGGTCTAAACTTCCAACACATTACAAAAGACTGATCTACATGACTGTAATAAGGCCAATCTGTACATATGGTTGTTCTTTGGGGTTCCACTAAACCTTCGAATTCCTCTCGTATTGAATCCAAAATCCATCGTAAAATCCTCAATCCTCCTTACTTTGTCACAAATAAAATCATACATAAAGACCTTAATGTTCCCTATGTAACCGATCTAGCCCGAACCAGATATCACTCCTTCCATTATAAACTCTCTAACCACTCAAACCCTCTAGTTTCTAATCTTGCATCCTCTTCCATTCATGACAATCCTCTGAGGCGCTTGAAAAGAAGATGGCCACGAGACCAGCTAATGTAAAATGTCATTAGAGTGCTACCAATGGGTAGTTTCTCTACGCGCCTGTAACACTCCAATTTAACTTAGATCAGATTTACTAAATGCATTATAATGTACAGTTGTAAATAGCAATAAATAAATATTAAAAAAAAAAATCAAAACTGCACAATGTAAGGGATGCATTAGTATACTAGGGTACCCTGTTTATTCCGATGAACCTAAAATAAAATGCCAAGAAATAATAACATAAAGGAAAATCCAGCTATACTTCATTAACCTTTTGAGTCGAGAAACGGAAAAAAAAATGATTTGTACATATATAAAATCCATTGCCACCACTGTAATGCTGATTTAAATGTGATTATCGGAGGTTTTGAAAAGATTGGAAATTTTACCGCAGAAAAAAAATAATCAGCTAGATCAGTTTCGATTGGGACAGACATGATGGAGAGTGATGGTCACGCAATATGAAGATTTGAGTGACCTCTTTCAAAGCTATCATGGTTATGCGGTCATTATGCCAAGCGTTGATGGAAGATGGTAACTTCACCCATATTCAGCCAACTCTCATAAGAGCCATATTATATTCATATACTACTAATAGTAATGGTTTATCTAACCCTAAGGTTTAATGCTACAAATAGCTGTGAGCATATACTCAGTGTCACCATGTTTTATGTTGCAAGATCAATACGTTTTTCGATCGGATCAGTTAACATTTTATGGATCCATTCTTTACTAAATCCTACCTACCAACACTCATCTTATTCAATACAATGCTATCACTTGAATTATATTTATCCGGTGCATTTCCTGCAATTCTGCGTTATGTAGCTTTCTTAATTCTCCAGTTAGCTTATTGTTCGTTCTGAATATTTTACGCAATACCAAATTTTCTAGAACCTTAAGGTAACATCCTTTGTTTAATGTCAGAGGCTAGGTTTCGCATTCTTAAAAAACAATAGAAAAGATAAATGTTAGGAAATTATGACTTGTATATTTATATATTAGATGAAATTATTATTTTCATGCCTTTTTAATATATATATTTTAATGGTTTAGTTTTCCAATATTTACTTTAGACCGTAAGAAATGCTAAAGGCTTGGAGACATAGAAATCTGATCATTTTCCCTTACCCCCTCCTTCCTCTGCCACTCTCACTCTTTCCACCTCCCTTTCCCTTCCTTCCTCATTGTAACATCCACCTCCTCTCATTGTGCTCTCCTCTACTCTCTCCTTCTCGCATTTTCTTTCTTTTTCTCTTATTTTCTTTCCCTTCTGTCTCTCTCTTAATATGTGACCATCTTCTACAATAATGGGGGAATTACAGATTGTTATATCGGTGAAAAGGCTTTCTACATCGAAGGAGGTTAACATTTAGTTAGCAAGAATAACAGTACAAACATGAATTATCTCAATATCACTCCTTTGATTTTTATCAAACCTAAACCATAACTACAGTCTCTATCCATTAAAAAGACTCTGTTCTGAATCTATTTATTATTTATCTAGAACCTAATCCGACTAATCAAACAATATAATACAATACATTCATTCATTAATTCTTACCATTGAATTAATATATCCACCATCTAGTCATTAAATAACAGCGTTTGCCAAACACTATTTTTTATTCTCCTTACTTTATGTAAGTAATTAGTTGTTATGTAGCGCTCATCATATGAATAGTGATAAAAAAAAATTAATTTATGGTGTAGGAAGTAATGGAGAAAGTGTGATAGTGAGTGTAAAAGAAAGTAAATAGTAAATTTTGGTTTTAGTGTCAAGAAAAACTAAATCCTTAACACTTATTTAATCTTTGGGGAAACACCAAATAATCATTATATTCTATTTTACTCTCATACCATAAGCTAATTACTTTCACTCATACGTACTCCATTTCATATACTTGTATTTAACCTATATTCTGTCACTCTTTTCTTTCTAGAACCTTAAGAAGAGTTTCAAAGTAAACTAAAATATCAGCACGTAACAGAAGTGCTGTTAATATTATGTTTTCCACAACAAAAACCATCATATTGTAAGTAAAATTAGGTTTATCATACATATGAGTAGCTCACTTACAAATCCTCAGTTTCATTTTTTTTTACATGCAATGAGTAGAGATTTTTTACGTCAGGTCGTTTCATATTCTATGTAATATTGAAGTTATTTCGCAAAAACCCGGCAAGAAAAGTATTACAAATGTTTTCAAATACTTGGCTTCTTTAAAAAAAAAAAAAAAAGCAAAAAGAAAGCACTACTAGCACAACACACGGCAAAGGTCCAAAGGAGTCAATCAGAGCATATTATCCAGACCACGTTACCAAAACTTCAATAAACCTTCGATAAAGTGTTAACTTTTTTTATTAAGTTTTGAAAGTCTTCTTAACGGACATAGCCACGTTTTGTAACTAAGCTATTCATAAATATTGTTTTGAACACTTAATGTTCTTTATAACCCTGATCTGAAAATGAGTGAAATTATTTTTAAAAAGTATTTATTTATACTTAATTTATTTTTAGCAATTGATATTTCTAATGGCTGATATAAATCAAATATTTCTACAGATAAGAGTAACCAAGGTACTGTAGGGCAGGTCAAAAAGGGTCAAAGGTTACGGCATTAGGGTCACAAGGGCCTTTTGCTATAAATACAATAACTGTAGTACTGTAAATCAAATAGATACTCAATAAGGTAATATAATTATATTGTATAATAAATTTAAAAAACTGTATTGTAATATTGATTAAGGATTAATATAAATAAACTTGAATGGGTTTCGATCCAAACTGGAACTTTTTTTTTTGTAATGTAGGGTTTACCATAAAACGTGTTTTTCTATAGACTGTAGCACCGAAATTGCCCTAAAGATTTTTCTAAACACTTCCTGTGCGGAATGTCGATTTATCGTTTTGCTATGTGTCAACTAATATCATTCACGGATACAGGAGCAAAGGAGGTCCAGAGGAGATAAAAGACAGGTCTTCGACAGTTGCATTAGCCCAGTGGTCACTTATCTTGCACTTAAGCGTGGTCATTGACCATAGCTCAGGAGAGGAAATTACAGGTGTGAAAAAATAATATTGGACGAAGCATTGTCAATGTGAGAAAAAGGGATCGAATAAAAAAAGCTTGGATCCAGAAAGAAACAGGAACTAAGCTCGCCCCTCATGGCATAAACATCGATCATCTATGCCCGATTTGTCAGGTTCCAGAGACCGCCGAGCACGTCGTACTTGCCTGTACCGCCTATGAAGCACTGAGATCCAAGATGATGAGAGAAACAGGATTCTATGTTCTGACTGAGAGCGATCTTCCTGAGCTGATGAAGAAAGAAAACTACCCGCACTACAAGACCTTTGTGTATGGTCGAAGGAGGCTGTGGGCTCTACTAACTTCTCCCTGGGAAAAATATGCTGCACCAGCAAGGGCTCTGTAGAAGAGCAAGAGATATTTTGTAGCAAGAGCAAGCTGCATGCACAGCTATGTAATGTTTGTCATATGCAGTAATGCGAACACACGTATTATCTAATAGGCAGGGGTAGGTTGATAAATAAATAAATAATAAATGTTAAATTAATTTACAGAATAAATGGATAAAGGTTAAACGTTACAACCTTACCAGTCTAAAAAAAACAAATTACTGTTTATTTATTCCTATTTACAATATTAAAATTACAATCAATATTTACCTTATGAAAACTATCATTTACTTTTTACCATTTAAGTTATTTAACTTGTTTTGGAACTATCAAACAAGGTATTTAAAAAAAAAAAAAAATTATTCTTCAATGAAAAATCCATGATTTTTCTAAAATATTGCATAAAACTTCCTTCTACACCTTTCTTTTTTAAAATATAATAGCTATAAAAAAGAAATAATTGATGTTTGACTAGTATTAGCAAAGTTGCATCATATTTGACTTTATCAATATCTCTTCTTTGTTTGAATTGTGACACACCTGCCAGAAAACAAAATTGATTTTATTTTGTATTTAACGTAGTCTATAGATTGCTCCGTAGACTTCGATTACTTTTGACAACTGTACTAGACTTGGGTCAATCTATAAAGAGACGACAGTAGAGAAACCTCCGTCAACGGTAATATCTTTGGAACAACTCCCTTTCAAAATAAAACCAAAAAATTTTTGTCAGATGTTTGACCATACGAGCAGAGCAGTAATATGTTTATTGCTTTTCTAACACGACTAGTATAGGGAATTGTAATTGCATTAATATTTCAATGTTTATTTTTAAACTTGAATTAACGTTTTAGAGCCTTAAGAATACTCCGTTAGTTAAAAAATAGGATAAGAATATACACAATGTTAAATATATAATAGTTTAGAGTAAAAAAAATATTTGAATAAATAAAACGAGAACGATCACATAAATAAATTTTAATATAAGGAAGACAGTCCGGGTGCAGTTAAATATAACTCAAATACTAAAAAATATTTAATGAGCTAACACAAATAATATATTTTCATTCTTGTAATATTCTCTTTTATATCATAGTGTCAATATTGTCACCTTCAAAAGCAATAAAAGAGATCATTATAAATGGAGAGCAAATAAAGGTTTATGGCCTTATATATCTGGTACTCAATATTGCAAATTGTGATGCATCATAAATTCCAGTCCCTTTAATACATAAAATAACCATCAAACATATTAGTTCCTGAATATGTTACTCTCCATTTATATACTCCATGTAAACATAAATATTAATTTTGATTTTAAAGGAACCCTTACATAAAAGCCGAGGATTGTAGAAAATACTGCTTTTATTGCCTGTTTTTTAAACTATAAGAGGAAAAGAAATACTGTTGGTCGAATCTCATTACTCAAGTATTGCGGAGTATTTAAAAAGTTTTTCAAATAAAAATGGTCCATAGGTCCTAGCAATAACAGTTTTTTTAAACTATAGATTTTAACCTCAGGGTAGTATCCTTAGTCCTATTCTTTATACAGTTTTTACAGCTAACCCAACCTAACAATACTTAACCCCTAATACCTAATACCTAAACCCATCCTAACAATACCCTCACCACGCATGCCGATGACACATGCCTATTATCAGTGAATAATGAACCTTCCATTGCATCACAAACCCTCCAATTTCTATCACCACTCTTGAAAAATGGTGTCAGAACTGGATTAAAATGAATTCCAAGCAAACTCACCAAATCACATTTGGAATCGAATCCTTCTCGCATCCAATCTTTACAATCCAAAATCCTTTGTGACAAATCAAGTCATCAATCAGGACCTCAATGTATCTTTGTTGCCGATTTGCAAAATCAGACACCAATCCATCCATGATAAACGTCCTAAACCCCAGCCCGCTTGTTTCTAACCTTGGTTCTTCTTCATTACCTAATAATCCTCCTAATCTTTTGAAAAAAAGATGGCCTCGATATCTCTTCCAGATATGTTATTAGAGTTATGTATATGAGTAAATTCTCTATCTATTCTTTATCATGTCATTGTATAACTAACATCTAATTTATTTGTATATATTTTTAATAAAGTTGTAAATATCAATGAATCAATTAAAATGAAATTTCGTTTAGTTTTATTGCCCACCGGTTTCGGTGCTATTTTATCATTACAAAACGCTTTAAGTAATAAGATCTATATTCAAAACATAGAAAAAGTTCGCCAATTAATTTGAAAGACCAGGTTTCAAAAAAAGTCAATAGAAACTAAAATGAGGACAAATATTTTTTTTCTCTGGTCAATTGTTGCAGTAATTACCTGTTCTTGAAACATATGCAGTACAGAACCGATATTAAACTAAAAACAGTCATAAAAACTTCCTAAAGTGAAGATTTACTACAGCACTCATTATTTTTTTCTAGGCCGAACTTAAAAAAGTTTCAAAACATGGAGCCTTCGCTAGTTAAAATTTACTAAATTTAAAGTAATGTCATAAACTAGTGATTTTGTTTTTTGTAACATAAACAACTCTTGAATATAAATAGATTTCTTAAAGTAATATCTTCTACTAGAAGAGTTTTTTAAAAACTAATTAGAAATATTGAATGATTAACACTCTTTCTTGTTTCATATATATTTTATGTCATTATAATGAAAACAACGTTTCGAGGTTGTCACCCCATCTTCAGGTCTCTAGAACAAATTCTCAAATAACATTACATGCAAACAACATTTATAATATATCACATTATTTATTAAAATCTTTTTATAAACAAAAACTTATTTAATAGTGATACAGTTACATTTTATAAATAGGAAGATATAATTCCCTTTCTGAAAAATAATCTTTAACAATGATAACAAATAGAAAAAAACCAAGCCAACATTCCCCTACCTCTATTAATAAAAAGATGACTAATTTAATAACATTTATAAACATATTTTATTAAAAACTAATTTTTTTTATATATTAACAATTCATTAAATTATTCTAAACTCTATAACTATTATACAACCTTAAATTGTTAATTTATTTACAAAATCTATATAGTGTGTCTAATTAGAATATAAAAAGAGGTTTTTTAAAATTTTAATTAAACTATTTCCTACAGTTCATCGTTTAATCGTAATTACCTAAATGTTTTTTGTCAATTTTTATTTGCACTTACTTATATATAAAATATAGAGTAAAAGAAAGTACTGTGATTGTGCAAAATTTCGATTTGGAGTTTTAGACGGAAATTTTATGGTTATGTTATTATGTTAAGTTATTTATGGTTTGAGGCGCCCTGAGTAAAAAAAAAAAAAAAAAAAAAATCTCTTACAAAATAGTCTGAAAATGACATATTTAAGGCTGGTATATGCCTGAGATGTGATAAAATCGATAAATATTTCCAATAAAATCGAATGAATAAAAGTGCTACTTTATTAAATCGATTTTTCACTTTTTTTACGATTTTCTTGAAAACGGCTCTAACGATTTTAATTAAATTCGCCATGTCAATGTATAATTAAATAACCTTTAATAACAGTAAAGTCTGAAAAAGATAAATACATTGTAAGTAATAATAAACAATACTGGTAATAATGGGGGGGGGACATGTCCGACAAGTGGTCCTATTGGTCCTTTTGGCCAAATAATAAACAATAGATACGTACAAAATAGTTAAAAATTTTATGAATAACTTAAGAAGAAAAAATGAAAAATGAGATGGGTTCGAATCTAGAAAAAACTGAAACCGTCATATTTCATTAAACTGCTGTATTCTGAGCAAAAATAGAGTCGATGTTCTTTTTTCCACCTTAATAATCCTATAAATATAAGCTTTTATAGCAACAGAAAAATAATTTTTTTTTTTTAAATTTTCGCATTCCCTGGTCTTAGATTTTTTCTAAAATCCAAAAATGGCGATAACTTGAAGAAGAGCCCTCCAATCTGCTCAAAATTTACCAACATAAGTAGCTGTATTTTATTATCTCTATTGCATTCTTTCTGATTATATATTACACAAGGGTTTAATCAAAACTTAATTTATACCTTGCTCTTCTAATAATTTTCCAAAAAAATACATGTATTTACTTTTGATAGAATATTCATTATTCTTTTCAAGTCTATTCTCCTTAATATCATTAAAACATTAAAATTTTGTAATATATTTTTTTAAGCAACAATGAATATTTTACTAACAATCGTATATATTTTTTTAATTAGATATTACTGAGTAATTATTTGATTACTATACTCCTTCTTTCTAAAGCTGTATCCACAATCTATGTTTTTATTATGTGACAGTGCCATACGAAAAACACCTAGTGTGGCCTTGCCTTATCACATACGATAAACGCATAGTGACCGCAGCTTAACGCATGCGACAAGCGCTTGCGAAAACTGCTCAATGTGGAGGTAGCTTAAGTAGTTAAGAAATAATTTTTAATTGATATTAGCATAATAATAGGCAAGATTTAGTTAGCGACGTATAAGGTAAAATACAGTTAATGGGATAGAACTTGAACATGAGATAACATTAATCCATCCTTGCTTTTGCTTTGTTTTTTAAATTTAATTTCTTCTCTGGAGTTCTGTAAATGGGTAGATTCTCCATCATATCATACTATTGTATCACTGACATGAAATTTAGTGGTTGTATATACTTTATTACAATTTCAGATGTCAATAAATAAATTTTAAGATATGTTTTTTCTCATTGCCATAAGAAGGCTAGCTAGCGTTATCTTCGAATAGAGATTTTAGTTCTATATAGCGGAGTTCGGACGCAGCATTAACGGTTATTTCTCATATAGTTCTCCAAACTTGTCCTAGATCGATCCCGGAACAGAAGGATCTAGAACAATGGAAGTAAGTTCGGAACCATCCTGTATTGTGAAGCAAAGTCCATCTATACCGGTTATTGGGAGGGGAAACTTATCGACCCCAGTATAATTTTGAAGAAAAATTTAGTAAGTAATGGACGGTTTTCAGATGCCTACACTTTTTGAAAATCTGCTATTTTATATTTTAGGAATGAATCTTGGTGAGACACGACTATGTTTCCAGTAGTTTTGTTCTTCTGAGCACATGGCCTCATAACATTCTCCAATACTTTTCAAGGACAAATATTTTTCGAATTTGAAATAAAAACATTATGACGATTTCTCAAAAAAATATTTTTTGCTTTTTTTATTTTTATGTTGGAGAACATATTTATTGCTTCGGAAAGGCAAAAATTAAAAAAAAAAATCATATTTTTAGAAAATTTTAATATATCTCCACGCTAAGTTACTCATTAACCTAGATTATTCTGTATGAACATAAACAAAAATTGCCATTTTTCTAAAAAGATTAGAGTAAAATTCTCATATGTTATAATTTTTTTTTCTCATAGTCAATGGAAAACTAAATTTGCTTTTCATTAAAAAGTTTAGAATTTTGAAAGAAATTTTAGAATTTCAAATGAAACTTGAGACGACACAATTAAGCCTTGCATAGTTTCACTTCTAAAGCAACACATTTTTTAAGGGGGGCGTCAAATGAATTATTTGAATTGAAAAAGTTTATTAATTTTCATGATTATTTATAACAATTTTAGAGAAATACGAAAACTTCATATCACAAACAGTGGTTTTAGAAGTCAAAATTAGTATCGTCGAGTTAAACTATTAGTTAACTACCGGGACTACAACAGACCGTAAAGCACTGGACATATACATATACATTTGTTTTGCTTTTCCACTCTGACTAATGTAGATAATCCCAGTTTGGGTTTATGGTTTTTATTACCTTATATAAATGGTTTTTAATTCCCCATATGGGTATTCTGTTTTGTTATTTTTTTTTATGATAGATAGATTTATTTATTGATAGATATTACAATCTGCCACACAGTTGTGGGCAATAGGTAATATTGATGAATGATCGCATACATACTAAAATAAAAAAAAAAAAAAAAAAAAAATTCTTAAAATATATACAAACAAAAGAATAGACAAGATGAACATAGTCAGACTATCTGTATGAAAAATAAATAAATAAAATAACATAATGATAAAATAATATATACAATATAAAATAATATATACAATAGTTTTGTTATTAGCTTATATAATAATCAAATAGTTTGTTGATTGTTATTATTATTTAATTATTATTAAAATGATTGTTAAATTATGTAAGTTACAGGCTAACTGTATTTCTACGGAGATTGCCCCATAAACAAATAAATAAATTATTATTATATATGTAGATATTCATACCTGTACATACATATGGACATATACGTTACCTATCACCTGCACTCGAAAATTCTGCTGAGACCTTATTTATTCATTCTTTAATGATCACATCCTTGGATACACTCATCCTCTATAAGTAAGGATGATAGCACTTCATTTGATGACCTAATTTATAATAAACCTAACCTTTAATTGGGAGAGCTGACCACATCACAGCCATGTGTAATAGTCGGTTACCCCTCACCAAATACTGAGGCCAAGACTTCAGTTTTTGTAATGGTACTTGAATTTTATTCTACTGCTCAGTATTGCAGAAATAAAATATAAATTTAAATGTTCAAAGAAACATTTTTTTTTTTTAGTTAATTTTATATTAATAAGAAAAATTAGGGTAAATTATTATTCTCTTTCTTAAAAATTAAGAAGTTTTTCTCGCATTAGAGATTTTATTTTGAAGGGTAAATGGGTTATTATGGAAATGAGAAGGAAGTTCTGAGAGTTTTTACTACTTTGGGCAATATTTTTAAAATAGCTTTATTACTAATGGAGATTCTACTCATCTATAAAGTCTTGCTTGTTTCTTTTTTTTCAACCCCTCATCAAATAAATGTCGGCATTATATTTTTTATTTCTACCTCCATCACTTTAATCTGACTGTGATTTAAATTAATATATTAAATCCACAATTCATTCAATTTACTTTTTATGTAAAACTATCAAAACTTTTATTCTAAATATTGCTATTTAGATTTCTCTTTTTTATATAGTTTTTACTTTATATATTTTTTTACTACCAGATCGGCCTGATGGGCCTTACACAATTTGATTTGTTTTTACCAATTAATTATGTGAGGGTTTAAACTAGTGCAGAAAATATACCCATAACGATTTACAATGTTACAATCATTGAACATTTTTAAATAATTAAAATAAATTAGTAAGAAAAATTAAAGAATTTTCGAAGGCGATTCGAAGACTGAAGCCAGGGGATATAGGGCTCCGTATTTTATCCGAATCCTAGATTTAAGGAGCTGTGTTATATAGCAAGGGCTCTAGTTAAATAAAATATTAAATTTATTTATTTTATTTTTTGGGGGGTTTTATTTATTTAAAAATATTTACCCATATAAACATGCAAAATATCTTGAATACGGCGAATAATTTTCTGATTTTATTTATTTCATTGAAGCTCTAAAATTTATACACTTCATAGTGTAATTTCAATTTATTTTTGAGCCCATGACATTCAAAAAAGTAACTATAAAAAGTATTATGTTACAAGTAAGTCTTTACGTGAAGAAAAAAATATATATTACATCTTCTTATTTAAATACTGATCAGAGATTAGGATTTGCTCTAGATTCGCGTTATATGGGGGTCCCACTGTAAATAAATTATTGTAAATAATTTTTTTTCATTTAGTTTTAATTTTGTACTCATAATATAACTAAGTATTTTCCGATTTGATTTATTTCATTAAAAATTATATTTTTTGTTCGTCTTCATATCATTGTGATTTAAATCTGTTTGGTTTTTATCAAACCGCCCGTATACAATTGTTCTCTCGGTTTTAAACCGCCCCATAAAGTTAGAGCGTTTACAATTTCCAATCTTCCAATAATAAACTAAAGATGGTTTTTGCACATCTTTTTTTTTCAAGACTGATTTAATAATTTATTAATTTTTATTTTATTCACTTCATGTAGTTATTTATTACATATTACTTTAGTATTATTAACTCATTTTATAAATTTTTATTACTGACAGCATGCGATGGTATTTTCCTCCAAGGTGATGAATGGATGCTAAGCACCTATTGAAGAGGCTGTGAAGTGGTTCGCTTTCTCAAGAGAAGAGGCATTACAACCCGAATGGCGTGACAGTAATTAAATAGGATATCCTACACCAAAGCGTTAATTGGGCTGTTAAATATAATTATTCAAGATAAATCAAATCGCTTTACTGATACAGATTTTTTTTTATTTTTTTATTTAATTCAACTGTTTCCCTCTGATTGATATGTATTTGTTTTATAAATTTACTTATTTTCCATAATCACTAAAACAAAAAAAAAAGCAGGTATAACAATCTGATAATTTTGATAAAGTCTAAAGCGATAAGAAAACAGAAAAGTGCAAAGACATTTAAGACAACAATCAAAATCAAACATGAATTACCGCTACGATACTTGGGTAAATAAAGAAGGTTTAGGTATTGAGATTTACGTGGGTAAAGCCATAAAGTCATAAATTTTTGCTGTATCTGAAAATATATATGGATGCTTTTTCTCATAATATTGTAATAAGGATAAAATTTGTGAATTTAAAATCATAAAGGGGGCCAAGTAGGTTTAAGATTGAAGGGGACCTAGTTGTTTTAAGATTGAAGGGGGCCGAGTAGGATTAAGATTGAAGGGGTCTAAGTAGGTTTAAGATTGAAGGGGTCCAAGTAGTTTTAAGATTGAAGGGAACCAAGTAGTTTTAAGATTGAAGGGGTCCAAGTAGTTTTAAGATTGAAGGGAACCAAGTTGGTTTAAGATTGAAGGAGTCCATGTAGGTTTAAGATTGAAGGGAACCAAGTGGGTTTAAGATTGAAGGGGTCCGTAGGTTTAAGATTGAAGGGGTCCAAGTAGGTTTAAGATTGAAGGAGACCAAGTTGGTTTAAGATTGAAGGGGTCCAAGTCGGTTTAAGATTGAAGGAGACCAAGTAAGTTAAAGACTGAATGGGATTAAGTAGGTTTCAATTTGAAGACTATCGGATTATTTATTTTTTAAAGAAAAATCCGATATATATAGTGGGTGGTATGAAAAGTTTCCAACCGCAACGTGAAGATGGCAGCACTCGTAAATAAAAGCAAGTGAATTTCGTAGGTTATCTGTTGACAGTTATTCACCAAAGTTTCAGTCATTTTGGACTATGTAACAGTCGTTTGAGTGAGTTGATGTAAGTGTTTTTGTGAAAATGGACAAAATCGAGTATCGAGCTGTCATTAAATATTTGTTTTTTGAAAGGCAATACACCAACACAAATCAAAGATGAGTTGGATTCCGTGTATGGGGACACAACACCAACGTTTACCACAGTGAAATTTTGGGCAGCTGAATTTAAACGTGGCCGTAAGAGCTTGGGAGACAAGGACGTCCATCTTGTGTGTGTTTATATATATATATATATATAGGCTTGAACATCAAACCCCAAAATCAGTAACAGAATAAATAATTATCTATCACAGCCGGATTCAGATCCGGGCCCTTGGAGTTAGTAGGACAGTGCTTTACCATTTACCTACCCCGCTCCGAAAATATATATACATATAGTGATTTTGCCTCATCATGAATTTGCTGAAGCACCACGTGGATATTTTTGCAGTTAAATAGACTAAGTAACATTTTGTTTTTATTTGCACTTAATAAAATTTATTTTTAACTTATAAAACTTCTTCTTTATTGTTAACATATATTAAAAGTTTCATCGATAACAACTCTGCTGATAAGAAAGGCGAGAGCGTTTTATCATATGAATAAGACGTTGGTCGCTCGATGCTTGTCAGCGTGGTCAATCACCAGCTATCACTGCCTAGTGCAAAAAAATGGGACCATCGTTGTGGCAAATGTTCATAGGATCGTTTAGCTGGGTCAATATTTTAAATTATATCATTTTTTTTTACTCAGAATTTTCCCTAAAGCAATGGGTTTTATATCTTCTGTATATTAGCAATATACTTTAAGTTATTAAAAATTGTGAGTTTAAAGACTTGAAGGTTTGAATATGGTTTTAACATTACCCAAAAGTCAGTATGATACAATAATTTACTTTCCAGGTTCAAAACATAAATTTTAAACGTACCGGACACGGATAAATTGGCTTTTGTTCATTTTGTTAATTAAGAGAACAAGTTGTTACTCACTAAGTCTGGATAAATTGATGATGTATTTGTTCAATCTCTAGTTTTGTTTCTTTTAGAAGAATAAATGATGCCATAAATGTTTAACAAATACAACTGGCGTCCTAATGGATGCAATTAAACATTCAAAGATCTTACAGCTTAAGTAGTATTTAATTATAGGTTTCTCTTTAAGTTTAATCTTTATACCAATAAAATCAAATTACGGACAAACAATGGAATCGTTTTAAATGTTAATCCTGAAAAAATAAAATAATAATAAATACCAATTAGAATTAAAAGAAAATTAATTTTTAAAGGGATAAAATAGTTTTGTTTTTTTTTAATAAAGAAAATTATTTTATGAACTAAATTAATTCAATATTCAATAAGATGAAAATACTTATGAAATAATTAAATATATAGAAACTGAACCTATTTGAAGTCTTAATTAAACCAAGCGTATTAATATATATAGGATTGAATTTAGTGGTGTAATGAAATTCAGGATTGCACAAGATCCAGTCTTAGTTGAAAAAAAAATTGTTTTTAAGTATTTAAAGGAAAAGATTATAAAGAGATATATAATTTTCCACAAAAGGAATAAATGAAAAATAAAATAGAAGAAGGAAAATCAGGGATTGTTTTTATTAAGAATTAAAACTCAAAGAGGTTTATCGAAATTAAAAATTCATCTTTTGTATCTTCGTTATTGATAAAAATATTAAAAACAGTAGCATCAAATATATTTATAATTATTAATTTTTATTTAAACAATTTTTCTTATCTATCCATTCCCCTGTTCAATTATATATTTGTTTTTGAAATCAGAGTTTCTCACTTTACATAGGTATAAGGAAATGAACACCAACTTAAGATATCATAAGACATTTGTTAACAAAAAATGAGTTTTTGGTAGAAATAATGTTAAACATACTTTTACATTATATTTGTTTCTTCTTCATTTACTATTTTTTATTTCATCCACAAATATCAAAAATAGTTACCATCCTTTTATGAAATATGTTTTAAGAGGAGAAGTTAGAACATTGCTAAGAAGTTTCTGAAAAATCCCCATAATAAAAATACAAATAAAGAACTGTTCAATAGAAAGAAAAAAAGAATTTCTAAGCGACTTTGTCCCAAAGCGCCAATTCTCGCAGTAACAAGAGAGAGTTTAACATAACGCTTAAAATAACAAATAAAAATTAAACATCACATAAAAAAATATTATTAGGACCTTATTTTTAAAAAATATATATTTTATTTAGTTAAATAGGTTAGTTTTAAAAAATAAGTAAATATTATAAAACCTGATCATAACAACCTCCATTGTTTCGGTTATTTTTTATTTTTTAAAACTTTGACATGATTGTCCATTTTTAGAATGCATTCAACTCCCTTTTACTTTTAATGTTATTTATTCATTTTTTAACTTACTGATTATTTTTTAAATTATTTGTTTGATTGTTTAACGTAACATTATTTTATATTTAATTACTTCTAAATTTTTATTTATTTTTAATCTTTTTTTATTTATTTTATTTTTTTACTTAAAAATTTGAGTATTTGTGTCGAGTCCCTCTAAACGAAGAATATGAGATGAATGGGAGAGTAATCGATAGAATTAAAAATAGAGAATTACAGTCATGAAAAACAAAACTAGAAGAGAAGAGAAGGGCAAATTGATAAAGGAACAAAAAATATATATTAACTGATGTGTAATTAAGAAAAATTTCAAACACTAGTAAAAGAATTATTTTTAAGAAACAATAGTGGACAAAATAATATTTAAGAGATTTAATTCAAAAAATGATATGAAGAAATAACTTTGAGGACCGTTGTTAACTGAATAACGAGAAGACTAACCCTACCCAATTGTTAACTGAAATAGGCCTTGAGTACCAACACGCTGTTATTGTTATTCTGTAGAGAATGTTATATATATATTTATAAGTAAAAGTAATATTTTATTAGGAAATGTTTAGTAAATATATTTTTCTTTGGTTTTTTAACGTATATAATGAAATAAAAAAATATAATATACCAACAAAGAGCTCATCAAAGTGTTCGATATTGCTGAAGAGTGGCAGTAATATCCAGAATGAATGAAGTAAGAATCCAACCGTAAGAGAGTGAAGATGAAAGTTGAATAAAAAGATTCTGGAAGATAATTGAGTGAAAACAACTCAAGAATTATGGACATTTAAAAAGAATGCCTGTTGGAAGATAGAGGATACAAAAAGACGAGCTAGACCAAGGAAAATCTGGGACTATGAAATGGAAGAACCTTTGATGAGACACGGCCATCGAAAGGGTGATAAATGAAAGAGGTGATCTAGGAAAGAAATGTTCATACGAAATTTTAGGTTAAGGAACCCCATTGTTCAGGGAAAATCCTTAATAAATAAAAAAAAGATATAATTTAAACATTTAACCCCCTGTTAAACAGTGTTATGAACTTTTACCACAACGGTGGACCCATTTTTTTGCACTAGGCATTGATAGCTGGTGATTGGACACGCAATACAGGATACAAAAGGACGAGTTAGACCAAGGAAAACCTTGGACTATGAAATGGAAGAACCCTTCCTGCCTTGTGCAGGGTGATATAGGAAAGAGATGGCCATAAGAAATTCAGGTTAAATAAATAAAAAAAGATGTAATTTAAACTTTTAACACTCTGCTAAACAGTGCTATGAACCTTTGCCACAACGTTGGTACCATTTTTTGCACTAGACATTGATAGCTGGTGATTGGACACGCAATACAGGATACAAAAGGACGAGTTAGACC
Organism: Halyomorpha halys; assembly: GCF_000696795.3. Taxonomy (NCBI): domain Eukaryota; kingdom Metazoa; phylum Arthropoda; class Insecta; order Hemiptera; family Pentatomidae; genus Halyomorpha; species Halyomorpha halys. The sequence continues at coordinate 359,974 of NW_027111663.1, forward strand.
AAGGAAAACCTTGGACTATGAAATGGAAGAACCCTTCCTGGGACACGACCTTGTGCAGGGTGATATAGGAAAGAGATGGCCATAAGAAATTCACCATTCAAATTAAAATAAGAAATGAACCTTTGCCACAACGTTGGTACCATTTTTTGCACTAGACATTGATAGCTAGTGATTAGACACGCAGACAAACGATGGGTCCAACCATCGAGCGTCGAACTTCTTATTCACGGTCATCAGTCGGTCATAATTTTGACGACGTTTCGGACACACTGTCAATTTTCAAGTCAATATCTTGTGTTGGTACTACAAGTCTTTATTATATTATTATAAGAGCAGAGCGCACTCCCAAAGGGGGAAAACATAGATCAGCCCAGATCACAATTATGTAATAAATATGATGATTATATGATATTTAATATAAAAATTTTAAAAAAAGGTCAAGTGTACTAACACAAGATATAGTAAACAATGCACGGAGGCCGATGAACCGTGGGTTTTTCACCCTCAAGCCCCAACAAACAACTATTTCATATTAGCTTATTCTTTTTTTTTTTTTGCTTGCTGTTTTTTTTGCTGCTACTTGCTGTGTTGAAGTGAAATAAGATTTACAAATATTATTGTAAACTTAATTCATCATCCTCGAATGAAGATAGGAAAAGAGCACTTGATGTCGTGCTGAGGGCTCCATCACGCAAGCGAGAAGAGAGGCGCCACGAACCTAGAAGGGATTCTACTTCTTTAAATCAATCACTTCTAAATGAGCTAATTAAATCCTCGTAACAGATTATTTTTTATACTTCGAATTACGGATTCTTGTTCGGAGAGTTCCAAAAAGAAAATTTTGAACATTACTTCCATTTACATATTTATATCATATAAAATAAGGGGGAGTAGTTTGTTCGTTAAAAAATTCGAATTTGCGTTATTGACGGAAATATATAGGTTAACTACATATATTTATTAAATTTCCTCTAAAGTACTTTTTTTTTTTCTTATAAATAATTACCCATTTCTCATTTCTACTACTAATGCATAGTGGATAAATATCAACTAAGAAAATATTCAATATTAAACTTAAGGATATGAGAGGGAAAATAGTTTATCAGGTTTAAACATACACATTTTCGAAAATGAGAGTAGTAATATAGTCTGACAGGAGAGCCAAAGATTTTAGAAAATAATATGTACATAAAGTAAATTATAATAGAGTATGACGAAAGACACGTAAATAAGAGGTGGAAGATCACTGATTGAGTAAAGGAAGATAGTCCGTGAATTTTGCTCAGTGTAGTGTTGATATAATAAGTAATTTAAGCAAATATTATAAACAAGTAATGTCATACTATAATTTAATGTGATAATTCATACTGTAATATGTGAGACTAAATACTGTGAAATAGTTAATGTGTTAACAACTAATGATTAATAATTTAACAAATGTAATATGGACTGCAATTATATTGATTACCTATGGTTTTGGCTGTGACAGTGTAATAAGATCCTTGAAAATGACTGGAATAGCCAAAACGTTGGAGTGTTAATATAATAAAAAATTGCTGATACGATATGGATATTTTTTATAAGTACTAAACAAATCTGTCTCAAACAAAATTTTTGAATTATATATAAGGAACTATTAAAATTATTTCTCGTCCATAACTTTTAATATTTTTCTTTTTTAGTTTTCTTCTAGAAAATTATGAACAAAACATTAAAATATTACAGTTGACTAAAATTTAACTATTTATGTAATGCTGAATTGTTACAGGATCAAAATTAAGAATATTGTAAATAATAATAATAATAATAAAGGCATAGCGAACTCAAAGGTTCAATGCCAATACAACCAATTGTTTTTTACAGACATCTGTTCAGTGACGTTTCGGATGTATATTCGTCGGTTGTGTCTATTGACATTTTAAGGATCTGTTCATTAGAATGATACAACCTTACACGCTCATAAAATTCACAACAATGCTATAGTTTGAATTATACTTATCAGAGGTAGTTTTCTCAATTACAGGTTGTGTAGAACTATATTCTCCCTCATTTTTTTTTCGGTTCGATTATTAATACTTTATTTTCAAATACCTTAAGGCGCTGTTCATTCTTTAGTGAAAATAATTTACTTAGAATTATTTGCGGAGAAATAATCCTGTCAACTAAAAGTCTTATATTTATAGATTAAGTAGATAATAACTATGGTGACGTAATTTTGTGACGTAATGACAAAAGGGAAAAACGCGCTAATTATTAAAGGAAGATAGTCCGGATGCTGTAAAAAAAAAAATAATAAATTAGCGATTAAACTACGTTCCACTACACGTTGGAGGGCTTCATCAGGGCTAAAAAAAGATACAAACACTTAAATGATGTAACTAGAAATGAACAAAGTAAATGAAAAATTAAAAAGATGTACAATGAAACGTAAAAATAATAAAACGTTGAAAGAATAATAATAATAGATTGAAATAAGATAGTAGGTTATAATAAGAATAACAATAGGTTGAAATAAGATAGTAGGTTAGAATAAGAATAATAATAGGTTGAAATAAGATAGTAGGTGGGAATAAGAATAATAATAGGTTGGAATAAGATAGTAGGTTGGAATAAGAGAGTAGGTTAGAATAAGAATAATAATAGGTTGAAATAAAATAGTAGGTTGGAATAGGAATAATAATAGGCTGAAATAAGATAGTAGGTGGGAATAATAATAATAGGTTGAAATAAGATATTAGGTTGGAATAAGAATAATAATAGGTTGAAATAAGATAGTAGGTGGGAATAAGAATAATAATAGGTCGAAATAAGATAGTAGGTTGGAATAAGAATAATAATAGGTTGAAATACGATAGAATTAATAATAAAAGGGATAATAACATAACTTCATCATTTTAAAGGTCAACTTAATCATTTTATTTCATATCTCGGCTGTCGTGCTTTGGCCTTCAAAATCATGTAAATGATTAGACTATACTTAAAAATGTATAGTAATTGTTTTGTTTTTTTAAATGTGTATATTGAAAACAGAGGCACTACAACAAAACGTTAACATATTTCATTACATATTTAAACGTTGTTATAAATCAGTTTGATATACGAAAATGGTGGAAATTTACTTTTTCTCACCAGAAGTTAAACCAAACAGACTTTATTAAAAAGACATTTTTTAATTTTTTTATGAAATTATGTTATAATTCTTATAGCCACCCTATAAAGGCGTGCCTAAATGAAAACTGCAGAACCTGGTGCGTTCTACCACTGAGCCTAATATTGAAGGCAAAGTTTCCACCCGAGTATGATTATATTGTCTTAGGCTGGAGTTTGCCTTTAGTACTAGCTTGGAAAACAACCATTGTATAATATAAAGTCGTTATTCAAAACCTGGCAAGAGACGGCAATAAAGTAGCACCAAGGAACCACAAACAAGCTCTTGATAGTAAACAGAAGACAATGTAGCGCCTCGGTCCCCAACGGAACCTATTATAATGTGAATAGCCCTTTTCTTCAGTTAAACAATTATTATTATTATTTATTATTGTTGTTATTATTATTTTTGATATTATTATGGACCACTCACTGGGAGCTACGTAGATCTGTGTTATTAAAAAACAATTGTTACAAATGGTACTTTAAGAAGTTTTAATCAATACTAAAATTATATGCATATAATTGGTTTTATTTTTTACTGAATTTACATTAATATTTAAAACCTATGTAAAATAAAAATTACTAAATATTTATATTGTTTATTTCTCTCATTAATGGGTTTTGAATGTCGAGGTTTTGTCTTGATTAATAAAATTCTGATCCTACACATTTGAAAAAGTTCAACACCTAATAAAATACTATTTTATCCAAAAACAAAAATACGATAGGAGAGTATCAATAAAAAAATAAAGGAAAATCTTAATAGGTAAACGTTTTACTTCTGGGAATAAGAAACTCCATAAAATAATAAATAAATAAAATAAAAATGTGAATAGCTCTATTCTTTAGTTAAACAATTATTATTATTATTTATTAGTCATTATTATTGTAGTGGACCACACTGGGAGCTGATAAGATCAGTGAAATTAAAAAAAAAATGTTACAACTGGAATTTAATGAATTTTTAATCAATACATAAATAATATGAATATAATTGTTTATTTCTCTCATTAATGGGTTTTGAACTGTGTCGAGTTTTTATCTTCAATAATGAAATTCTGATCTAACACTTTTGAAAAAGTTCAATACCTACTTTTAAGGAACGTTTATAGTAGCTCTTTTTAAGAATAAGTAAAATATATATATATTTATTTATAAATTATTTCAAAGAGAAAATGCGTCTTAGCTGTTGAAAAATACTATTTTATCCAAAAACAAAAATACCATAGGAGAGTACCAATAAAAAAATAAAGGAAAATCTTAATAGGTAAACGTTTTACTTCTGGGAATAAGAAACTTATAGGTAAAGACTAAAAAAGCATTCCACTAATCAAAAAAGGTATAAAAATAGTAAAAGAAAGCTATTGTAAACCAACGTTTCGCCCAAATTTGCAGGGCTTCGTCAGGGCTAAATGAAAAAACACTAATACCACATGTTCATGTGCATAAACATACATGTTTCATACCCATATTTGCGCAATTTAAATTTTAAGTCACCGGTAATATTTCAGAAGGGCTAAGCATACCGAGGGATTGGTAAACTTTTTACCACCGTCTTATTTCCAAACAGTTTACTATAAGAATACAATGAAAGCATTTTTTTTTTTTTTTTACAATTACTACTAGACTAGCTTGAACCCACTCACTTAAAAAAAAAACTGCAAACTTACAGTATCAGGCATATCTTTATGATATTAAATTAAGTATATCTTTATTTAATGTTAGTTTAATTAAAAGCAAATTATCATTAATCAAAAATATGTTATTTCGCAGAGCTTATCTCAATTTATAAATCGTTATTCAAAGGACTACGGCAGTGTTTGGAGAGGAAAATTTAATTAGCATAAACCGTAGAAGGTTAAATAAAGTAATTTACGAGTTGGCTCCTAAATTTCTTCACTGAGAAATTATATGTACATTTAGGATAAAAGGCCTAATTTATACGTAATATTCTTTTCAGACCTCCCCTCCACACCCCTCTATTTCCCCTCAAAAAAGAGAATTAATTTTTAACTTCGGGCTTTTACTTACTCTACATATTTATTGTGTTGTTCGTTTTTACTTTTATTTACCTATTTATGAAATATATGTGAAAACACGTTTCAGGGTTCACTGAGTCGAAAAAACAAAGTCTCACAAAATAGCCTCTGTGTGTCTGCCTGTTAACAAAATAGCTCTAAACGAAAAGTCATTCGAAACTGAAATTGCATATCAAAGGCTTTTATAGAATCGAAACAGCTCTTATGAACTAGATATGTCAATGCACAACTAAATGGTATATAATATCAGTTAGGTATCATCATTATTGAAATATTCTGACAGGGCTAAAATACCGAATTTTCAAAAAGGCTTTCTCTGAAGTACCTTAAATTTTGTTTATATGAAATAATTAACCATCTCACATTTTTATATAAATATAAATTATAAAAGGATTTGAAATTTTTTTTTTAAGATTATTAATTAATTTATTGATAGATATTACAATCTGCCACACAATTGTGGGCAATAGGTAATAGTGATGAATGATCACATTCATACTAAAATAAGAATAAAAATAAATAAATAAATGAGAAAAAAGCACAAAAATCAATAAATCTCTTTTCAATAAAATCTTAAAATACATACTTTCAGAAGGATAACTGAACATAATCAAACTATGCGTATGACAAAATAAAATAATATAATCTCTAGTCACATTTACACTCTTATATAAAATATTTACACGATCGACCTGAGGATACCTGGGTCCACTCTATCCCCCACGTGTGAGGGGTAGAGCAGAGCTCAAAAGATCCTAGCGCATCCCTCTCGCCGCATCACTGGTAGTAAGGCAGTAGAGGCTGAGCAAGTGCGCTATTTTACAATAAGTCTCTTGGACACTGCAGTTTCAACCTCCTAGTTGGGCTGTAGGAATGAGCGGAACTAGATAAAGTTTGAACTAAGGATTAGGATGGTTGGAAAAGTTAATATGGATAATGAGAATTTGGTTGGTATGAGGACTTGATAACTAACTTAAGGAGATAAGAGAAAATATTTTTATTTTTTAAGGTTCAAAATAAATTTCTCTCTATAAGAGTTTTATTAATATAGACTTATTATATAAGTAACATTGAAAAGGTAAAGATTTTTTAAATAAAAATATGTAACATTTAAAGTCGTAAAAAGTAATGGACAATGACGAAAAAACGTATAAATAAAACGAGTTGGACGTAAAGCTATCGGACGCATGCGTGTTGAACTGTTCCATTTTACCATTCATAAATCTTCTCTTGTTAAAATAGTGTTGAAACAGTTTTATATTTAAATTATCCTACATATATTTAAGCCTTTAAGTTGACAGAAAAACCAACTCCATAAAATCATTCACAGTACTTAAAAATTGATAACATAAAAATTTAGCATCAAATAAATGCACCAGAGAATTTAAAATGTACTTAACTGTTATATTTTTATCATACATTTGCAACGAGAATTATTATTTAAATTATTTTTCTGAAAAAAAAATTAAAACAAGGAAGAGTACTTTTTATTCACAAGATCTAATTAATTAGTCAATTAATCACTTTTTCACTAATTTAGATTTTTAGTTTTACGTTTAAACCAACTCTTCAGATACATATATTAGATATAGCATGTTAGTGTTGATACAGTATATTGGTATCGATACAGTAGTACATTAGTATTGATAGAGTTGGTTCTTGATTTGAAATCATGTGATAGAAATTTTTCATGTTCCGATTCGAGAAATGGTTCTAATATTGATGACTAGATCTGATATAGAACTGAATTGAGCTGTAGTCTAAGGCCTTTTCTGTGATTCTATGAAAAATCGATGCTTCGACCCCATTCCGATTTTATCCTATAATTACTATCTATACCCCAAGTCAATCATATTGTAACTTTACTTTCACGCAAGAAGGGAAGGGGGGAGAATCAAAATAGCTAAGATTTTTCAATAGTATTGGATTATGCAAAAAAATGTTTTTCGCATTATACTAACTAAAATATAAATTTTCACATATTTTCTTTATGACAAAAAATTATTTTAATGGAAACAGCTTAAACGTAAAATTCTTCTTCTATACTACGTGAACAAAAATACTCGAGATGAATTTATAACATATTCTATGTGTAAATTTAACTTTATACATTTGACAAAAATTTACGGCTTGTAAATTTTAAATGACACATCCTATCCTTTATTCTAATAAACCCAATTTCAGTAAGTTAATTTGAAAACTATTTTAAATTAAAATTTAACTAAAAGTATTTTCGGACCTTTTTTTTTTAATATTTATTTATTGCTATTTACAACTGTACATTATAATACCTATAGTAAATCTGATCTAAGTTAAATTGGAGTGTTACAGACGTGTAGAGAAACTACCCATTGGTAGCACACTAATGACATTTTACATTAGCAGGTCTCGTGGCCATCTTCTTTTCAGGGCCTCAGAGGATTGTCAGGAATGGAAGAGGATGCAAGATTAGATACTATGGGGTTTGAGTGGTTATAGAGTTTATAATGGAAGGAGTGCTATCTGGTTCGGGCTAGATCGGTTACATAGGGAACATTAAGGTCTATGTATGATTTTATTTGTGACAAAATAAGGAGCATTGAGGATTTTACGAAGGATTTTTTTTCGGACCTTAAAAATTGACTGGTGTATTCCATGGCAAAAAATAAACTGACCAAGAGGAAAAATGTGAATAAAAAAAAAATTCTAGTCATTAAATCGGACTAACGAACCGAAGCAATGTATCCCAGTGAAATCTCATTCGAAAAAAATATTTTTTTATGAACAATTCTCAAAAAATTGTCAAATTGTTATGGCAATTTTTTTTTATAACATTTTACTTGTACGTTGCATTCTACCACCCCATCGTTTTTTTTTTGTGACATTTTATATCATTCTGATTAAATAATACCTATGTTATTCAGTTTATTTAACTAAAATGATGAGAGAAGTGGAAAATAAAATGTATACATAGGTAATTGAATAAGTAGGTAAAATGACATAATTAAGGAAATCAAATAAAAATGAAGTTATATAATGCAAAGAAATATGAATATATTAATTTATTAATAATTTAAAAATTAAAATTATGGAAACAAAAATATGTAACATAATATTAGATAAAGTAGCAAAAAATAAGTAAAGTTTACTAATGAATAGAAAAAATATATATTAAATAAATAAAAAAAATAAGAGAGTAGAAAATAAGGGGTTTATTTTTTTAAATATTTTTTTCTATTCAATTCTTTTGTTAAACTTTACTTATTTTTTGCCTCTTTATATAATATTATGGTTACATATTTCATTTGTTACATATATTTTCTTTCTCTCAATTTTATTTTTCTTTCCATAATTATAATTTTTAAATTATTAATAAACTAATTATATTCATATTTCTTTGCATTATATAACTTCATTTTTATTTTTTTTCTTTAATTATGTTATTTTACCAACGTATTCAATTACCTATGTATACATTTTATTGTCCACTTATCTCATCACTTTATTTTATCAATACAATTCTGTAATATTATTTACTTTATGTCATTCTATTTATATCTTATTTTTTTATTTTCGGTATTCATTTGTTGTTATCTTGTTCTGTTCTTAGAATATAATTATGATGAAGAGTAGAAATTCTGGCCGAAACGTTAGCACGATTAAATAAGTTAGTTCAACTTATTTTTGTTTTATAGTAATTATCATGGAACACATGTAAAGATGCTTCAGATTCTTCTAATCATGATTATCGGATATTATATAAAGCATATGGTTAAGCATTAAATAAAACATACTTTGTTTAATAAACCAACTGAGACTGTTCGTTGTTTAAGTAAAACTTACAAAGGAAAGTTAAGCAAGTGGGTTCAATGATTACAATAAAATTTGTTCAAGTAGCACTAGGTCAAAAAATATCGAACACCAGTCAGAGGGTTCTAGCTAATGTGCCCATAGAAGAGAAAAAAAATATATACAATTTTTTTATATTATTGTATGCCGCCTTTCCATTGATTTTATTTAATGGTTATTACACACCAATTGATTTGTTTTAGTTTATTCTCGGTAATTAATAAGAAAAAAAAATTATTCAGTAAAGTAGACAAAAAAAAAAAAAAGGTTTCATTGGGAAAAATCAAGTTAGATTCGTTCTCAGTGTCATTTGAAACTCTTAAACACGAATTAAAAAAAATCATAAAATCTTGGGCTTAATTTATGGTGAATATTTTTTTCTGAGTCCCACCGTCACGAATTAAATTTATTGCTCCTCACAATCTCTACGTTCAGACCATATGAATATCTTTTAAAATTAACGCCAAACAAACAAACAGTTTCAAATCAAGAAAAATTACTCCAGTTTAATTTCTTTGGTTGTTATTTGTTACGAAGGTACAGATTAATAGCACCATCTTGGGGTTTGTTTGTGTTTCTGTGTTAAAAAAAAAAAAAAATTGAAGCTCCAACAAATAAGATTATTTATTTTTTTTTTTTTATGTGCGAAAATAAGTATCAACTTAATTTTTCAAAAATGTCATCCCTATTTTCTGGATTAGTAGGGCTTAATTATTTCAATACTGTAATATATTAAATTGTTTCAAGTTTAATTATATTTTATTATATTAAATTTTATTTTTTATATTATACAAAAAAATTATTTACGATATTTAGTTGTGAAGCAGATTTTGTAGAATCGTTACAACTAAATATCGTAAATAATTTCTATCTAATAGAAATTATTTACGATATTTAGTGTGCTGTGTATGTAGCAACCCAAAGCAGTTGGGCAGCAAATATTTTTTCAGTAATGTTTTCCTCCTTTATTACCTCGTACTGTCATCTAAACATAATACAATGTAATGTAGTATAAAATAAATCATATATTATATGATTATCTCTGATAAAAATTGTTTAGATTGACTAATCTCATTAGTATGAAAGAAGATAACAATTGTAGAGATTGCAATGCAGGTGAGATTAGAAACCTGACTGCCATGGGAACTATCAGCTGTAAGCTCACCTCACATTCCCACTGGCTTTAGTAACTAGTGGGAACTGCTCCAACCTTCTAGCGACTATAGAAAATTGGAGAGGGCAAATGGTCTGTATAAGTGGCCATATTGTTCACTGGAGAGTGTTTTCGATTGTTACAGCATCCGCTACTCTGATATCTTCTCATCACGAGAGCACGTGTATAACGGACCTGTTGGAAGATTGTCGATATTTCAGCTTAAAGATCGATAGATATTATCATTATATACATATAACAGAGGATTAAGTTTAAAATTTTAATATATTACAACATATCATGAAAAAGTTGTGTCACACAAGTAACGTGGTCGAGAAAGAAGCTCTGGGATCTCCTATTCCGGAAAGCCGGGAAGAAAAAAAGTGTTTACTTTAATTAAAACTATGTAAAAAACTAGTCAACATTTATGAGTCTACCAATTATAAGTATGGGGGATAAAAAATTGTGACTGTTTCAAATCGTTAAAAAAATTAATTTTTCATTCAGAGCCCTATATCTTTAAAACTACCAACAACACTAGAAAACCTAAGAGAATATAAATTAAAGTAGAGTAAATTTACTGACATATTAGACCTAATAGAGCCATTTATGTTCAATTGTTCTAGATATATAGCTTTTTAAAATGCAATATTTCATAAAAATGCACTGAAAGATTAGAAGTTACTTAATTTATATTTGTGAAATCTATACCTCAGGAACTATATGACCTATAGATGTCTATTAGCACTCAAATTAAAGCTATTTAAATTTACTGTAAAATGGTATATATCATTTATTTTCGTAGGAGCAGTAGTATTTATGATATTTGACAAAATCAAATCACAATATGTTAATTTCAAGTTGTTCGAAAAAATATTAGTTTTCTGAAAAAATATATCTCGAGAACCATAAGACGTACATATGTGGGCTAGAACTCAAAATAAAGGAAAATTAACTCACAATAAAGTATTTTATTACAAATATATTAGTAGGAGGATATTCGCATATGAATATAAATTTGACACATGAAAATTTGTTCGAACAACTATAACTATATTTATTTTACAAAATATCATGAAAATTACTACTCCTACGAATACAAACTTTATAAACTACTTTATAGTCCATTACATTAGCTTTGATTCAAGTGCTAATAGACATCTGTAAGTCAAAGAGTTTGTGTGATATAGATTTCTAAATATAAATTCACTAACTACTGATCTTTCAGTACATTGTCTACATTTTTATGAAATGCTGCTTTTTAAAAAGCTATTGAACGAAAACTATTGAACGTACATAGTTCAATTAGAGATCATATTTTAGCAAATTTACTCTTCTTTAAATGATGCTCTCTTGGATTTTCTAATGTTGTTGGTAATTTTAAAGATATAGAGCTCCGAATGAAAAATTTATTTATTTTTTTAACGTTTTGAAAGAGCTCCTATTTTTTATTGCCACTACCTATACTTGGCAGACTCGTCAATTTATACTAGTAATTCAACATAGTTTTCATTAAAATAATTAAAAATTGGGGTGAATAACTCCCTTTTTCCTTCTCTTGGGCTCTTACTAAGAGGACAAGTGTTGTTAGGAGTTCCCCAGCCTGATTATAACTAGAAATATATTGCATGACGATAAATGCTTTCATGACATTCATTCATTTTTTTTAATAAACAAAATATTTAATTTTCTTATAATGTATACTGTTTGTAAAAAACGACCATACTAATCACAGACGCACATAACATCCATGAACATGAAAAATGGTGTCAAAACTGGAGAATCAAAATAAATCCTGACAAATCCCATCAGATCACCTTTACTCTCCGTCGTAAACCTCTACCCTCCTCTCCTACAGTATCTTTTGTAAATACTCCACTAATGCCTGTTGAACAGATTCGATACTTAGGACTCCATCTTGACAAGAGACTTACTTGGAATTCACATACAAGACTGAAATGACAAGAAACTGCTCGTAGATTTCGATTGCTACAACACCTACTTGACAAATGCTCTAAACTTCCTATTCACTACAAAAAATTATTATACACCTAGATAATCAGACCAGTTTGAACATAAGGAATTGAGCTCTGGGGTTCTACCATCAAATTCCTCCCGCATCCAATCCTAACAATCCAAAATCCTTGATGCTCCTTATTAGGCTACAATTAACTCATCCGCAAAGACCTTAACATCCCATTCGTTGCAGATTTGGCCCAAAACAGATATGCGTCTTTTCATTTCAAGCTCCTTACCCATCCTAACCCATTAGTTCTTAATCTCTCATCCTAAACAATCCCTGATAGTACTCCGAGGCGTCTGAAAAGAACATGGCCACGGGACCTTCTAATTTAGATTAATGCTTGAAGTAACACCAATGGGTGGTTTCTTCCTGTTAAAGCCCAAAAGTATATTTTTTCTTTTCGTTAGTTTAATTTATTACTTCCAATTTGGTTTTTATTTTTTTTGTTAATTATAAGTTAATTGCTTTTTTTTAATAACAATTAAGTTTCATTTTGTAATTAAAATTAAATTAGAATTCATAGTTATAAGGAAGTTTGTTATGGTGCGAGTATAATAGAGATACATCGCTGCAGTTCGGCACCTACAACAACATGTAGACTGCAATGGGATTACGGCCTATATACAAGGGACCGATAAGGGAGCTAGAGTCTACAGTCCGCTGGCTGGAGTCCTAGAGTCTAGAGGCTGTCATAGAGAGAGGCACCCACCGGCTCACACCATAAGAAGTTTTGGGGTTTATTTCAGGACCCTCACTCACCAATCATCGAAATCTGAAGACGGCGGAGCTTCACGACGAGCGGTATGCGCATACCACTACTGTGAGTGAATTTTTTTTTTTTTTCTCCTTCGAGCAATTCATCATTTTAGCGCTGCGGCATTATTCTCATTAATAGTAGAACATTTTTTTT
>NW_027111663.1:374794-396754 GCF_000696795.3 Halyomorpha halys
TTTTTTATTCTTTATTATTTTTGTGTTCACCATCTTTACAGGTCCTCCGTTATTTATCTTTTCACCACCGAACCAGCGAACGATTTTTTTGGGGGGAAGAGGTAAGTTAGTTCACTTAAGAAAAGCCCCTCGCCCCATCACTTCCCAAGATTTTTAAGTGCATATCAAATATACAACATATTTACTTATTGTTATGTACAGATGTAAATAAATTACATTAAATAAATAAATAAATAGAAAAAAAAAAATCTTGCATCTTTTCTTTTATTCATAATATTTTTCTACTGATTAATTTTGATATTATTTAATTTCTTTAGATATATCAGATTCAATATTGTTTAAATACATAAACTAATAATATAACGTATAAAAATCAAATCCTTAATTTACTTAAATTGTAATATCTGACGATCAAAACAGTTTTAACTCCCCCCCCCAAAAAAAGGCAATTATTTTTTTTTTATTACTGCAATTTCATATCTATATGATAGATTTTTGGTTTGATGAGCCTCATCCAATTCAAAGATGAAGTATACCTGTTAGCCAAAGGAAAGCCGTAGCTATATTAAAATGGAATCCTTTATACCTCATTGCATCCTTGGCACTCTGCCTCGGCTAACACATTAGAATAGCAACCTCAATCTCATTTGTCATCCGTATAGGTGGACTGAGTCCATCTTTCTTTAGTGGCTTTAGTGCCACCGCCAAAAATAAAAAGTAAACAATATCTCTCCAAAGGTTAATGAGAGGATATTTATCTGATCTTAATGGAAATAGGTCCTTTACTCACCTGTTCAGGAAAAAAAATTGGAGATTGAGAGAAAAATACTTCGGTTATGACGTACCGGAAATTTTGTCCATGTGGAAAATATGGACTTTATTGGAAAAAATGCACAACATTATGGATTGGGTTATTTTTATAGATAGTAGGCGAAATAAGATTTAATCTTAAATTCAATTTTGACTAAGGATATCTATAAGACACTGGATGAATTGATGAGAATCACAATTTTCATCCAATAGAAACATCTGTCAGCTACACAATGCTGACATTTCTACAGCGAGAAGAAAAAATGGCAGATATTTCAACCTTATTTTTGATTACTTTAATGAAAACTATATATAATTAAAAGTCAAAATTGATGAGTCTGTCAAGTATAGGCAGGGGGAATAAAAAATGCCGGCTGTTTCCAAACACTAATTTTTCATTCGGATATCTATATCTTTAAAACTACCAACAGCACCAGAAACCCTAAAAGAACGTTATTTAAAGAAGAGTAAATTGCTGAAATATTACGTACGTATGTCGATTAGCTAGTTTAATGTACTATAAAGTAGTTTATGACCCTTACCTTCATAGTGATGGTAGTTTTCATGATATTTGCTAAAAGCTACATTTATAGTTTTTCGGACAATAAGTTTGATTTATGAAAAACATTATTGCAGAAACCATTGGACGTACGCATGTCTGTATTCAAATTAAAGCTAGTTAAATTTACTATAAAATAGTTGATAATTTTTATCTTTTTAAGAGTAGTAGCTTTTATAATATTTAAAGGAAATTTAACTTACTATAATGTAGTTTATGACACGTATCTTCGTAGGGGTAGTAGTTTTTATCATATTCACATGTAAATATAAATTTGGCACATGAAAATTTGTCCGAACAACTATAAATCAATTTATTTTAGCAAATATCATGAAAAGTACTACTTCTGCGAAGATGAACTTCTTAAACTACTTTATGGCCCATTAAACTAGCTTTAATTTGTTGTTTTTTATTATAATTTCCGAATACACTGTTTTATTATTAGATGGTTTTAATTTGTTTGTACTTTCCTCAAGAACCACTGAAAGTCAGGCTGAGTGATTATTAAAATAAATGAAATACCACTGACCGCGCCCCATTACCATACATTTTTCTTTGTATTGAACCATGGTCAAGTAACTATAAAATCACCATCAAAAATTTAATTTATTTTCGTTCGAAATACTTGTGAATATCTGAGAAAGGTGGATCCTCTATACGAAGACTAAGTCAACCTTTGGAGATTTTTTGGGAAATATTTTCAACTTTTTCTTCCCGAAGGATTTCTATAAATAGAGGTTGCATTTAGCGGGGTGCTTCCATTTAGGTCAAGTGGCTTGGGAAGAAATAGGCCCCTTTCTATGTTCGCATAACGTTTTCCCCATTATCTGCTATACTTCACTCGTACTACTCTCTTTAGAACTTACTGCTTATAAAGTTCTCTGAGGGAGCTCTGTCGATATCTAAGATCATTAGGAATAGTCCTAGCAAGGAACTTTGTTTGAATAAATGTTCTGGTTAAAAAAAAAAATAATAAAACCTAGCATAGTGTCAATGTATCGTTTTGCTTAACTATAAAAAATGGATAATTTATAATAAAAGGAAGATGGTCCTGGTGCGGTCAAAGAAAAAATAAAATAAAAAAAGCCAACGTTTCGCCCCACGTCGCGGGGCTTCATCAGAACTAAAAATGATACAAACACCTAAATGATGTTAACATAAATGAAAAATTAAAAAGATGTATAATAAAACGTAAAAATTAAATAAGAATAATAAAAGATTATAGACAATTAATAAAAACGGAAATAGAAAAAATATAGTTTGCATTTTATTTTACATTCCTTCTTTTTATGCGTTATTATTTCCATTTCCATTAATCACCTATATACATTTTTTTTATTTAATTTTTATTAATATAGTTTATATTAATATAGTTCCTGGCCGCAACCACCAACCAACTTTTCCTATTAAATTTAATTTAATTTTCAAAGTAAGAATGTCTGATTCCATTGTTAAGTTAGGAATAGATATGAGAAGAATAAAAACTAGAAAAATAATTCTCTTGCTGTTAATATCACAGTAAACTTATTAAAACAAGTAAAATAAAAATATAAATCGAAGAAAACGTATACATAAAATAAAAATAAAATAATATGGTATAATTGGAGGTAGACAGACCGGGCGGTGCTCAATAAAGGTATCAAAATAGTAAAAGAAAACTATTGTTAACCAACTTTTCGTCCCAATTTGCAGGGTTCATTCTTATCTCCCGGACTACCTTTCTCCAATCTACTTCATACGGTCAACTATCTTCTTCCAATATAAAATAATACAAATATGACAATAAAATAAAAATAAAATAAAAATTCTCTAAGAGAAATATTTAATTTAAATTATATCCCTCCCAAAACATGTTTGTAGGCGACACTATCAAAACATTTCCGGAAAAAATAGTAGTAATATAGACTTATTTAAGAGAGTTGAAATATCACAAAGTTTAAAAAAAAATAATATTTAGCATAGATAGTAGTGTAAGGCAGATAAAAATTACGAGATACAATTAAAACTTCTTACACGAGTTTATTAAATAGGCAAGCGCAAGTTACATAATACAAAAATCAGTGAGGACTAAAATGACTTTATTCTAACATATTTACAAGAACTACATGTTACTGTTACTGTTACAGAATGTCTCTCTTCTACTTCTAACTTAGCTATCTAGTCTAGGAAATATATATGAACACTTGAGAAGAGGGGGTAGGAAGAATAGTGAAATAGGAGAAGGGGTTTGGACCAATCAGATACTATGAAATTAGAAGTAAATATCTGGAAGGGGGGAAAAGGCGTGGCGAGAAGTTGGGTGGTCAGGTTTCTAAGAAAGAGACCATTACCTAAGACTTGTGTGTACTGACTTACATATGTTAACCATAAAATAGTTTGACTTCAAGTCCATTGTGAGATGACAGCTTGTACCTGCCAGTAAGTGCCAGCCCCTTGCTTTCTACATTGATATAGAATACTAAGGAAAGGTCACTTCCTCTATGGTCAGTGCCAGATGTCTATAGTTTATACTATATAGATTATAATTATAGTCGGTTTATAATAATAGCTGTTAAATACTATAGCGTTCGTTAACTCGCATACGCAGTGCCATTTTTGTTTTGCTATTCTCATCAATGTTTTTTTAATTATTGTACTTATTAATTTGTTACTACTTTAATTTGACTTGACCTGCATTTGAGGCTTTCAGTTGAAAGAATGACTGAATCCATGAAATCATTTTAAGTGTTTAAAATTTTGCTTTTATAACAATTAATTATCGAATAAATGATTAATAACAGAGTATAAATTTGAATACTGCTATTTTTATTTTTTTTGCTATACCTTTGTGAAAGAAGTTCAAAATTTTATCGAGGAATATAATTAAATGTATTTTTATGAAGACTCTTTCAATTAGATTTAGTCAGCCTTCCATCTTAAAGCCTCATTAGAATTTTTTTAGGGGAATGAATTTTCTCAGTGAATATTATAGAAATATCTGCTTTGAAACGAAATAGGTGAAAGTTCAACTCAAAGTAGGGTGGTAAGTATTAGCTTTAAAAGTTTTTTTTTTATTTACTCATAATTGGGTCATTCACTAATTGATTTCTGTTCTACTTTTAACTAAAAGGATATACCTCACATATTACTTTGATTATGGCTGCCTTGCGTATGGTTGACTCTTGGGTAATCTGGAATTAAACTTAAACGTCTTATGAATTCCGTAGTACGATTTATTTTCAGCATCACCGGAGATATGCAAGTTAAAGAACGCGTATTCAACAGCTATTAATATAATTAGTCTTTCAATATAAACTATATAGTTGTTCCTCTGAACATCTGGCTCATTTAGGCAGATCAACTGACCATGAAGGTGACCTTTCATTATTCAAATCATGTGTCAGTACTTTACATGACTGTTGAAAGCAAGGATTGACACTTAAGCAGGTACAAGCTGTCGTCTCACAATGGACTTACATCTGTCTTTACATGAAAAAAAAATTTATGTTTAACATATGTAAGTCAGTTCTCATGAGTCCATCGCATAACCCAACCCTGGGGGGTCAAATATCCTATTTCTTAGAAAGCCAGACACCCTGTTTCTAGACACGCCTTTACTCCCCTTCCAAATATTTATTTCTAATTTCATAGGCTCTCTAGGCCCCGCTTGGTTTCCTAAATTATGTGATTAGTCCAACCTCCTTCCCCTAATTCCATGCTCTTCCTACCCCCTCTTCTCAAGTTTATATATATATCTTTAACCACTAAACAATATGTTGTGTTTGTAGGTGTGTAAGAATGTAAGTCATTTTAGTCCTCACTGTTGTTTAAGTTTGTTGACTCTGATACCAGTATTTCTTGGCTTCCTTAATATTCCACGTAATTAGTACTCAGCGCCCTTCCTATATCCTAGAAAACCTGCAATTCGAATTTTTAATTTAATCCTGTACTATCAGGCCCCGTTTATCTGGCATCTAACCTCCACCTCACCGAACAGCTGCCATTAATAATTAATTTTTTACTCGCGCTGCATATCTCTGGAACTCTATTCCCTCTAACATACGTCATGTACCGACCCTTCTCTCGTTTAAAACCCTAATATTTAATTTCCTTTTACATCACCAATCTAATCAGACATTATAATAGAACAGATTTTTTATGTATTTAGTAAGTTAATTTTTACAATTTTTTTTTATCTCTTTATCTAAAATTATTTATATACAATTTTAATATAAGTTATAATTTATTGTGGCTCCACTGTTTTTGATCAATATATTTTGTAAAATTCAAATTACCTTATAATTGTTTTAAAGGGACCTAGTCCCTGAATAATTTTACATTTCATTAAATATTTTACATTTCATTTCATTTTACATATAAATTTCTTCAGGATGGATAGAAAAATCTAGAGAAAAAGAGAGGAAATATTCAACGAATAATTACTCACTCTTGGTAATTACAATGGTATTTGGTTATGTTTTGTCATTTTATTTATAAGTAAATAGTAGAATAAAAAAAAAAAATATTTATAACTATTGTTGCATTTTAAAATTTATTCCACTGCCCGGTATTTTATATGCAACGGTCTTATTAAATAATTAACAGTGAATAGGTACAAATTAGTTAGGAATTAATTAGCACTACCTATTGACGCGTAAGTTACCCTCGGGTTGTTTGCCTCGATGGAACGCGGTGTGGCTCTGCCAATACTAACCAGGAAATACTTCGAAATTGTTATGTCATTATGTGTGACCATCATCGATTAAGTCTTTATTTGTTTAATTGCCCTTTTTTAAACAAATTATTATTTTTGTTGATGGTTAAGCTATAATAGCACTAATAATTTTCAAACATAAATTATAATAATTTATTTTTCTTTAGGAAAAGACCCAATATAATTAGAGATTTCCTCAACTCATCGTGATAATTTTTTTTTTTATTTAACTAATTTAATATTAATAAAAATGATTGAGGAAAAAAATATAGTTTATTTAAAAATTTTAAATATATAATGTAGGGGCTTTTCATCTACAATATATTAATCAATACTACACATAAAATAAAAAAAGGTATCGCTATTAAAACTGTATATAATGATGGAAATTTATTTTTTCAACTAATTCTGTCAAATCAGGTATGAATTCTGTCTCGTGCATTTTCTTCCTTTATTCTTGATTTTATTCTAATCGCCCTTTTTCATCACTTAGTTTGTATTTTCTTTTTATCTGTTACTATTTCCGTTTTCATTTGTTGTTTATAATTTTATTTTTCTTGTTTAATTTCTACGTTTCATTGTATACCTTTGTAATTTACCATTTACTTCTTACTTATGTTAAGTGTTTGTATCTGTTTTAGACCTGACGAAGCCCTGCAACGTTGGCTCAATTAAAATAGTCGTTACTATTTGAATTTCATTTGACCGCACCTGAACTATATTTACTTATTTAAAAACAAATCTTGTACGGAACGCGCAACACAAAATTTTTACTTGCTATAAAAATTAGTGTTTTATGGATATCAATTGTCCTGCCACTGTACAAAAGTTTAATACAATGTAACAAATTTATGAATACGATCAGAAGAAATCGGGCTATCTCGGCTTCATCCGATTAGAACTTCTGTCTCTTGTTTCCTTTTTACTCCTTAATTTATTCATCAAATTCTCTTATAATTTTTATTTAACCTTTTTTTTATTATTGTTATAAAACTCCTTATTTATTTTAAATAAGCAAAGTTAAAAGTACTTTAGAGGAAACTTTTTACAAATTCGTCATTTAATTTTTGTTCTAATAATTCACTTTTTTTTTAAAGACCTGTCTCTATTAAAGACGAGTTTATTGTACTATTATTTACCGAGCTCAATCAAAATAAATAGAGTTGTTGTTAAACAAAAATCTAAAAAAAAAAAAAGTGTAAAATCGATTGTATAAAGTGACACTGTAACTTCCAAGCTCTTGGCGTCTTTGAACGAGGCTGACCACACACGGATCATTTCCTTGGACTCAAAAAGTATATTTTTGTCAAAAACTCTATTTCAAAAATTTTTCCCGATCGCAGGGCTTACCCTTACTGTATATAAGAGAAAGTAAAAAGGACTGTGATTTCCTACTGGTATTATAACCAAGAGCATCACATTTAACGGGATATATGGTCCATTGGTCACACCAAGGTAGGAATGCTACTGATGGGAATAGTTAATTTAGAGCACAATTAAATTGAGCCTGATGATCACTCATGAGAGCTGATTAGCTCGCTCGTTATCAATCCATCAGAACTGATAAGGCACAAAGGGCTGTCAGGAGCATCACTTGGGTTCCGATCGAGTAGCCGATAGTGCCTCGTAGTGTCCCCGTTCCGACTCGAACAGTTCGTCATTTGACTTATTTTAGAACCTGGAAAGACATAATGTGTTTCGGGTAATGGATTATCCTAAAAATTACGTTTCAATAATAATTTTCAAATTGATTAACTATATAATTTCAATCATAAATTATTGTACGTTATAGTGTGTAGTGAGAGAATCAAAACTAAAAGCCTAACATAAGAGAAGACGGTCGCGGGTTATGGTCAACAGACAGTATCACAAACAAGAGTATATAATTTTATTTGTGACAAAGTTTCTGCCTGAATTTTAAGCCTAAATTGAAACAAAGACCTATACAACAAGAAAATTAAAAATATTATAAATAATACCGTAAGAAAGTAATTTTTAATATAGGCAAAGTAAGAATTTGTACCAAAGATAAGTATTTAAAATATGATTATTAAAAAAAAATAAAGAAGAAAATAAAAATATATCCAAATCCAAGAAATCCAAAATTACATAATATAAATAATGAAAACAACATATTAAAATTGTAAGAAGAATTATAATATATACCTAAAATTAACAAAATACAAAACTCATCTTAAGTTACATAAGTCAAAACAGGGTAAGTAGTAAAACTAAAACTATAATAAGAGATGAGAAGATGTAAAGAACAAGGAATTAATTAAAGAAAGAATGGGGGTAAGAGAATAGGAATAAAGGATGAAAAGAGAGAAGAAGAAAAGAAAATAATCGGGGAGAAACTTGACTCGATTTATATGTCGATTAGGAGTAAATATATAAAAGGCCAAAATAGTGCACATGTTTAAAAAATATATTAAAATCAAACGAAAGCTTATTTTTGATGACTTATGAAAAAAATGAAAGATAAAAAAAATTGAAATAATTCGAAAAAAATAAAGCCACCTAAAAATTGGCCATGCCTTTCTGAGGGAAAGCTTTAAAAGGAAAAAAACAAAACAGGCTGGCTGGGAAGTTAATATTTATTTGCCAAGTTAACAATGGAAAACATAAGATCAAAATAAAATAAAACTGTACTTCAGGATAAAATAAAAGAACAAACAAAACTAACAATTATAAAATAAATTACTGATGGACGAATTCCGGTGGGTCAGAGATGATGTTTTTCGAAGTCCAACTATTCACACGTCTATAACAATTCAGGTAGAAAGGGTCTAGTTGACGATTTGTGGTCAATCTTTAAAAAGGCGACTGTGGGACTGATCTTTGGCCGCAGATTGTTGTATTGTTGCGGCAAAATAATCCTTATACTGTTATTCCATCACATAAGCATTACAACATAAGTATAAATAAATCTCCCACTTTTAAAACAAAAACAAAAAAAAATGAAGTACTACGCCTATTAACAAAATATACTCACAGAATAGATTTATAAATTAATTATTACGTATATAATTAATATATATGTTGCTTGCGTTAACAACTATTATATATTTTAATATTTAATGACTATGCCTATGTAGCATAAGAATAATAAGCAATAGTCAAAAAGGTCACAACATATTGTTAGTAGCAACCAAATGCAGTAGGGAGAATTTGCTTTTAGAATAAAATGTTTCTCTCTCCGTTTGTGCTGTGTTTGAGATAATTACATGAAAAATCAATTTTATAAAGTGTCACTTTCGATGAATCGATTTTATAGAAAAAGTTCCTATGAGATCCTTGACAGACAAATCCCCTAACTATGTAACGTCAGTTTCGTACGACATTTCATTTTTCATCTAGACTGTACACTCAAAGAGAAACAGACCGTTCTCTTCTACTCCGTCCGATATTTCGATTCAGGAGACCTCAAAAATGTGTTTATCCGTCGAAAACTCAAATTCAAAATATCGCTTTCTCTTAGATATATTTCATGTGTAGGTAAGTTAAATTAAAATACATTTACTTAGTTTGCTCCCCATTTGGATTTTATAAAAATTTAAAATACCAGGATAATAGATACTACATCCGAATCTATAATCTAAATTAGATAAAATAATTGGCACATAGCATATTATTTAAAATATAATATAAAAATACTTGACGGGCATCTTTGAACTTAAATATTTGAAATGAAAATGTTGGTTTTGCAATAATAATACATGGGACACCCAAAAGATATAAATTACCCACATACTCAACAATATTTACAGCTGAACTTCAGGCGATTTCAACAGCACTTCATTTATCTATAGAAAGTGAATACTCAAACATACGCATTTGTACAGATTCAATGTCAGCACTCCAGAGTCTATCAAACTTCAATCAAAGCAGACCTACGATAAACAAAATTCACAACTATATAGACATGCTAAAACATCTTTAAAAAAAAAACTCCTTTCTCTGGACTCCAGGACACTCAGGAATAGCTGGAAATGAGGCAGTGGATAAATCGGCTAAAGAGGCTGTTACAATGAACGTTCCACAACTCCAAATTTACGAGCCGAAAGACATAAAGGCCTTTTTAAGGAACAGAATCCAAAAAAGTTGGGATTCAATGTGAGCTGACGTACCACTTACCATTAAACTAAGAAATGTAAGGGGAAACAGAAAAGAAGAAGTGGTTGTTGCAAGAGTAAGAATAGGACATCCCAAATTAACACACCTCCACTTAATCACAAAACAGGATCAACCTATATGCCAAACCTGTCAGTCCCCATTATCGATAAAGCATATAATTGAAGAATGCTCATCATTTCGTCAAGCATTAGAAAATAATAAAATTCCTGGTACAAGGGAATTGACCCTTAAAGACTCATCAGAATCCATAGAAAAAATAATAAAATTTCTGAAAGAAACTCAACTTTATACTAAAATACAATCCACCAATATCGACCAGTGTAAATAGAAAATAGTCTACATTCAACTATCAAATGTTAAAGACCATAAAATAAATAAAGTAAAAAGGCTGTAATAACCTAGATGTTGTTCACCCTGAATAAAAATCTAATCTAATCTTTGAACTTTCACGTGTATTGTTTTTTTACTGTTAGAGCACAAAATCCCACTTTTTTTTCTGATCTAATCTATTGGAACATGATTGTATTAATGTTCCTTCGAACTGTAAAGTATTTAGTACGAGATTTTCAGAAAAAGGTTACACTCTTGACCTCGAAAAGTTCAAAATCGCTGAGTCGTTTGATGAAGACAATTTCCTAGGTGAAGAAGGAGTCCTATTTCCTTTATTGAGAGCCCCCCTCCAGAGCAATCGGCAAATTGAAAGTGATTTATCACGGAAGAGTCTAAATTCGAGGAAATTGATAGGGTCAATCTCGCGCCAGATATTTTTAAGTCGAATGAATCAAGTTTGATTTATTTAAGGAGAGCTTGAGAGTTTAACCCGATATTTAAGAATTTAATTATATTAAGATGATTAATAATAACTTTTTCTTATCTCTAAAAAATCTTGTGCGGCGCACCACACTTTCACTCCTCCCCCCTCTACTTTTAGTGTAAATTAATCCTCGCTCGTTTCAAAACTGATATTTCATTATATCATTCCCGGTGACTATATTTCAATGAACTAATTTTCCAAATGAGCCTATCAGTTAACGGATTGTTAAACTCCCATTTTAACAGAAATAATAATATTACCAGTATACACGACGTATTTTAAATAGAAATAAAATCATTAACGATCATCTCCCCCTCTACTCTTGAACACTTCCGATATTCTATCATCAGTCTCTGAAGCTGTCAACTTGAACAGGATTGTGGTCCTGATTTTTTTTGTACTCATTTATTATTATTATTATTATTATTATTATTATTTATCCTTTCTCTACCTTTATTTAATCTCAACTTATTTCTTTATTTTCCATTTTTTAGTGTGTTAAATTACATTTTCTCAAACCTACTTTTCTGTTTTTACTTGATATTGCCTCTCCTGGACTTTTTAACCTTATAGTTTATGTAATTTTTTTATATTTGTATCATTGTTTATTTTACATTAATATTATTTTATTTTTTCTGTTCTTTTATTTGTATAATTTCCTTTTTTATTTATATTTACTACCTAATATTTACATAATTTTAACCCTACCTTGGTTGACCTTTTTGTATATTATTATCTTACAATGTCAAGACGTTCTTAATTGTTTTTGTTTGTTTCTAGCCTTGATGAATCTCTACAAAGTGGCGCGAAACGTCTGAAAATAAATAATTGTAAGCTATTTCTGTTTCTCTTGAGACCGCAACTTCTTCATAATTTTATTAATATTTCTCGTTTCATTATTTCAACACTTATATTTTGCAAAAGGATGACAGAAATAAAAAAAAAAAAATATCAAAGTGCAATGTGGTTAAAAATAAGGTAGTTTAAATTCGGTATTGATTTTATCAAAATATCGTTTTATAATATTCTTCTGTAAATCCCAACCTCTTCGTCACTAAAAATTTGTTCTTCAAGTTTATTTCAACTAACTTTAAAATATCACTCAATTATTACTGTAGTTAATGAGGTATACTTTAAAATAGTTAACCGCTATAATAAAAAAAAAATATATTGCTACTTTGGTGAGAAGGACTCTAAAACGTAACTTCGAAAAGTTATATTTATTTTTTAATTAATTGCCATATCTCGGTAACTAGTTGATTAGTTGAGGAAGTAATAAATACGCATTGTTGATTTAATTTTATAGCACATCATAATCTGATGATCGGAAGGCGTTAATTAGTGGGAATTATTCATGTTCCGACAAGATCGGAAACACCCTCATCAATGTAAACACCATGTCACACCCCTCTCCAACTCCCGGATTTCCCTTCTGTAACTAACAAGCATTCCAAACAGCATCTCAATGGTATGCTAAAGGCTAGAACTTTGCTATTATCAGTATCTATGTCATTATTATCAATGAACAAATCGGTTACAAAGTATAAATGTAAAAATAATTATTTCATGAAGAACTATAATAATAGCATAATGAAAATTTCAATAAAATATACGTATAATTTTATTTAAACGTTCTAACTTGTGAATTTGAAAAATGTCTGGTGATTCAGATGGTGAAATCTATCGTGAGGATACAATATAATACTGATGGGTTAGCAAGAAAATTTTGAAATCAGATCATTTAAGATTCGAAGTACAAGGAAGACAGGAAAAGTTCATGCTCTTTATTACGAATCAAAAGATATATTGCACAAGACTTTACAGTTCGACATCTCATTAACAAGTTTCAGTCAGACTGATAGCGATGACTGACATTCTGACTGATCGTGTAGTTGAAATATACAAAAACGTATTCTAATATCTGTAATATTCATTCACACTACTTTCTTTACCACCACGTCCAATGCAGACATAGTTTCCTGAAGAATTTAACGTATTAATAAGCACTTGTAAAGTTCTGAGAGATTTATAATTTTAAGATCGTTCGATAAACTTAACAGACTTCCAAGGGGATAAGCAAAATATAATTTTAATTAACTTTTAAAATCATAAGTATATAGTGAAATTCGTTTTAAGCATTAAAAAAATTAATAATATATAAAAAAATCCGATGAATTAAAATAAAAAGGCGCCCAATCGGCAAGCTAAACAAAGCCGTGCCGCACGAACGAGTGATCAATAACCAACAGGGCACTAGGCGACTCCTCAGGGGCCCTATTATATATAACTTAAGTCCCTCCTTGACTTAACTACTTATCTACAAACTTCAACAAAATTGTTTGCAGAATAATGGTTGCAATATTGTAAGCTGTAGGTGAAATCGAGAAGACGATTGCGGTCAGGAATGAAACGTATAATAACATAATTTTATGAGTTTGTACAAATATAAAAAAAAATGAGTAAAAACTTTTAGTAGGTAAACCCTACTACTTACACCCATGTTCGATAAAAATAAGTTTACTTAAAAATCTAATCCTTTAAATATATAAGTATATAGCAAGGAACTGGTAGTACTTTGGAGATATTGGTTATAAACAGGGGCAATTTTGAAAAGAATTGTCCAAGTCCTACACACTCTCAGGGAGTGGTCACTTTTTATTATAGTCTATTACATTATTAGATTCACGATTAAAGTAATAATTATTTGCCACAGGCGTATCCTATCACCTATAGGAAGTTGTAATGCAGCGTTTTACATACTGAACTAAGCCTTCCATATAAACTTTTTTAATTAATATTATTTATTTAATTTAATTGATTTTGATTTTGTCTGTAAATTTGGTATGAATATAACAGCCATTAAAATTACGTACATAACGAATATATCAAATCATACGTATAACTAATAGCAGACCATCATTTCACTTAAAAGTAGAATTAATGTTAGTAGTAATAGTAAGGGTAGATTTTACTGTTTATCAATAAAAGCTTCTTATCACTAAAGCAAATAACAATAAATTTTTAGTAAATATCCTTCAATATAAACTCCCCTCCCCCAACGTTACGATCTATTCCTAAGATTATTTTACTCCCAATACCGATTAAGATTTCCGAATGTTCGTACATCATTCATCCGAGCAACCTTATTAGATATTTATAAAAAAAAAAAACAAAAAAAAAACAATAGTTTAATACAGAAAAATAAAATAAAACCAAAAACGATTTCTTAATGGCTTCTAGAAATGTATCGTAGAAGAAAGCTTTAAAGTGAAAATTGAAGGGGTTAGTGGATGATGTTGTGTTAAATGGTAAAATTTAAAAAAATAAGATTCAGTTTTTATTGTTTGGAACTTATTTTTTTATGTGTACATAGTTCCTTCTACACCTAGGTATCTTAGTTATTAATTGAATTTTGAAGTTTCATACCGTTCATTCGAAATCTACCCTTCACCCTTCACCATACCGAACTGCTCCGTCTGATAAATCATTTTTTACCTGAGCCGCATATCTCTGGAACTCCATTCCCCCGAACATACGTCATGTATCAACCCTTCCCTCGTTTAAAACCCTTCTATTTTACAACCTTTTAACCTTTTTTAACTCCACCAATCTAATCTAATATTATAATAGTACAGATATTTCAGGGCCGCCCATAGCTCAGTGGTTAAGACACAGTCTTACCAATTTGATGTCTATTGGCGGTGCTGGTTCGAATCCGGCCTGGGACGTTGACTTTTTTCATTGAGTGGCGGTCCCACAAAATGACGAACTTTGACCCCCAACCATGGTTAGGCAGTATAGGACTCCAATGGGAGTCTTGGCCGGAAAAAAAAAACAAAAAAAAACAGATATTTTGCAATTACCTTTTTATTTTGTTTTAATTTATTTATATTTTTCTTTTCTGTATATAAGTTATAATTAAGTGCGGCCACTATGTTTTTTGGCCAATATATGTTATTATAAAAATAAAATTACCTTTGTAATTGTTCTAAATAGACCTAGTCCCAGAATAATAAACTATTTTCATATCATTATATTACATTTCATTTCATCCAGACTGAAGATTCTAAAAATCAAAATATGTTAAACAGCCCATTTATCAACCTTCCCTATTCATTCTAGTTTGTAAGTGCCTACACCACGAAATTTACCAAAAAGATCAAGGAGCTCGCAGACCCTCTTCTCTTTCTCTCCATATTATCTGGTCTGAGTTCAATTAAATACTAGCAAAGCATCAAGAAGGACTTTTACGTCTTTTTGACGTGGTACAATATTAGGAACAGCACTGGAGGTTAGGAACCTCACTTCCATCTGGAAGTGTTAGGATAGGAAGCCTTCATTCATTCTGAATGGGACGGATAGAAGTTTCCTCTTCGACTTCCTTGGATGAAGAGGGGTCAGATCCGATCGCCTTCACTTGTCTCTTCAAGCTTACCACATCTAATCAGTGATCCTGTTTAATTTACATTTTATGCTCATTCTAAATTTATTGATCTGTTTCGGGGTTAAATGTCTAAAATGAAAATATGAATTAAGGATCTCAAAACAAGAAAGAAATTACCTAGAAAATTCCTTTAAGGCTTGATGTAGGAGATATTCAAGTCTAAAGATTTTCTTTGTTATGTATTAGTCAGGTGATAGTAAATAAAGTAATATGCGTCACAACTACTTTAGTAAAGAAATTCAAACCTTAACATTCATATTAAAAGTTTTTCAAAATGATTTAATACAGACTCGTAATATTCTTCCACAGCAGCAGTGGCCAATCGGCACAGGGTATTTGTTATTGTCATGCTTTTCAAACATAACTAAATTTTCCATCCAATACTTTTCAGTCACTACTTCTGTGGAAGATTCTTAGGATAATCAAGTTGAAAAACACTTAATAGGAAAGTATTTACAATTAATTAATAAAGTAGTTGGAAGACAAATAATTTATTTATAATAACCTAAATAATTCATAACAATAAAAATCTTTAGAAGTTATCTAAAGATAACCTCCTATCTCCTAAGCAAAGCATTAACGGACTTATATAGGAATTGTTTTTCTTCTTTTTAGTTCCTTAATTCATATTTTCAGTAAGAACACTTAACCCGAAAGCTAAAATATTCCTTTCATAGATAATATAGATATTATTTGATTGTTCAAATTAGAGACAATTATCTCTATAATTTCCTTTTCTGGTCTAATATACACTACTTTATTAAATAAACAAAAAATTCAAATCTGAACTTGCAAGCAGCCCAACAATAGTCCATAAAATAAATTTAGAATTCACCTCGATCGCTGCCTTACCTGGAACCACCATGTCAATATCAAACTCACTCAAACCTACGCTAGGTTAGCAGTGCTAGATCCTATTTAAAACAATTCTCAGGCCACTGCTGATGCACGGCTGTGTAGTCTGGGGAGCGGCATTCTTTACGAAAAGGAAAAAATTACAATATTTTCAAAATAAAGTCGTAAGAATAGCAGTGGATGCTCCTTGGTTTGTAAGAGCCAATTGCATCGGGAATTGCAAATAGAGACAATAGAGGATTATATCAAAAAAAGGTTCATGAAGTTCCACTCCCAGTTACCTACAGTTAAAGGAGCTGTTACCTACAACTTGGGAAACCCAACCACAACCCGAAGACTGAAGCCCAGGTTGCTGCAGGACGTCCTGCTATAAGTTCTATATTTACTATTTCTGTCATTGTCACTCTAAAATCTTATTTTATCTTAATTTCTTTTTTTTTCTCTTCATCTTTTTCTTAAATTCACTTTATTTTTTTCCATTAGAAGTCAATTATTTATTTTGTTAAATCCATAAATGCCATTGTTTTGTTAGTAACTTTACTTTTATCTTTTTTTAAGAATTATTATTTTAATCTAATCATTTTATCTTAATGTTGCTTTATTTATAATATTGTATATAGTTAGGAGTGTCGTTTGTATGTGATTATATCCCCCGCCTTTCATAATCAATTGTTAAAAAAAAATGCACCTCTTACATTAACCAAGCCCCACTTGGTATTAAATAAAAGAAATAAATTCAATAATTACTACGTTTCAAGCTATTTTGACGTTTCAGTTTTCTTTACGTCTGCCCGAGTAGAGCCCATATCCACTCACTCTGAAAAACTAGAATGACGACCTGAGAGTTTGGACAAAGAGGCCGGTAGGGGGAGCTTTAATCTTTCAGCGGCGAGTTGAATATTACATGGCACATTGGTGGGGGGGGGCAACCTTCCACTTTGGCCCCTTGCAACTACCCCCCCTCCCAACCTCCTGTCACACTCCTTACAGGGCTCAGCTTTTGGAAAAGGTGTGACATTATGTGACACGGTGTGATCTTCTGCTTCTCCAACAAGAAACAATTCTAGCAACCTAAATTATTAGCAACAAAATGTCGCTCTTTAATATATCGAAATTTATAATTTATAATTTACAATCAAGTTTTTAGTAGCACATTACGCTTCATTAAAAAAAGCCTTTTAAATTTGTTTATGAAATTCAATTCAATTTCTGGTAGTTCTGAGAAAAAACTTACTAAGTAATTTAAAAAAAATGTTTACTATAACTTCGAAGAAATCTAGTTAAGATTTCCTTTTACATTTTCTCGAAAGGATCTCTTTTCAAGAGATTCTATTCACCAATTCTTCTAATTTAGTAAGTTCACTCAGAAATGTATTTTTTTGCATTCGTTAGTAAAAGCCGTTGATGAATATTAATTAAATTGATACTAGACACATATTATTCCAATCTCTATTTTTCCCCTAATTAGTCAAACAACAGTAAAGACATTAAGATTTACTTGTATTTTTTTTTTTTGGCTCAACTCCTCCATTGTGGACCTTTACAGCCCCAGAGTGGGAACGTCAAGGTTCATATTTCAGGGCCGCTGCCAAACAAACATTGACCAGCCCAAGTGAGAATCGAACCCACAACTTTCTGAACCAAGCGCTCCAGGACCCTCGCCCCAGCCCAGTCAGCTATCAGGTCTTCTATTTAATTGTATTGTAAAATAAAATGATACATCAATGAGATACAATTCTTACAAACTAAGCACTTAGCTTAGCGCTAAGTTACTTCATGTCTTGTGACTAAAGCGCAATGAAGGTATAGTAAGTACCTTCAGATTTAAGTGGTACTTTGAGAGAACCCAACTGAGGAGCCGTACCGTAGCTCAGGGGTTAGGCGCAAGTCTATCGTTCTGAGGTCTGCGGGCAGTGCCGGTTCGAATCCGAACCGAGTGTTGTCTTTTTCATTAAGTGGCGGTCCCACAATATGAAAAACTTGACCCCAACGATGGTTAAAATAGGTTGGTAGATAGGCAAACATCACCTTCGACGTGGATTGCCTTTAAAAAAAACAATCTGATTGGATATCTATAAGAGGTAAGAGAGATTTGAAGTAAAGGGGGTTTCTGTCCAATAACTTTGTGGACTGTTATGTGACAATAGTAGAGAAATTCACTGAGGTATAAGCTTGCTCAGAAGTAGGTGTAGTACAGAATGAGGAATATAATGCATATACTTAATTGAATCTGTCCCAAAGAAAGGACTTAAGCCTAAAGTTCTCATTCAGAATTCTTTTCAAGAATTTAAAAAGTGAAGAGAACTAGTGAATTTTTTTTTAACATTCAACAGAGAACTATGTATTAACAATACATAATAAACAACTTAGCATATAAAATATATATATATATAAAACTTCTTAATATCCCTACTTTAACTTAAAAATCAAGTTTCATATATATTTTTTTAAGGTTAATAAAACTCTTAATCTACCTTATGTACTGTTACACTTATGTGTTATTAAACTTAAGAAATAATAAATAAAGCAAATGACTAAGAACTGTAGACGATTAAGAATGAGATATTGTTAAATATTCCTCTAAAAACTCCTTATTTTTACTAATAAATAAAGGCATAATATTATTAAACAAATTGGAATAAACATTTAAGGCATAACGCTATTAAATAATTAAGAATAATCAAGGTAATTAAATAGATGTAGCATTTATATTACAAAGATGAGATCCTCTGAGAAGAAAATGGAGTAGAATTAACTTGTCTTCATATAATATTCTCTTCATAAAATAACCGGAGGGAATGTCCTTTATTATCAACTGCAAAGAGGTTTAAAATGAAGACAAAAAAAAAAATAATTCATTTAATTTTTTCAATTTATAATTTTTTTTTTAAAGTTGCTGAGAGACCAAACAATTTATTTAAAAAATATTAGACGTTGACTAATTGATACTTTATTATTCAAAAGACTTGTTTTAGATATTTTTTAGAGCCAATTATTTAAAATTTAACTTGTATTATTTTTCATAAGTAAATTCAAAACTATTGGGTCATTTTATTTGAAACCAGCCAAGGCCAATAAAAAATATATTTTTATACGAGTAGTTTATTAGTATCGATTTTTCAAAATTGTAGATATAGCCTTGAAATTTTGGATCACTAATATACATGCACATATATTTACAACCGATTGTATCTTTAATAGCTCGTTTTAAAACTAAATTACACGTGCTTTCATTTGATATTTGGCGTAAAATCGAACAACTAGCAACAAAGAAATTATTTTTACTTGTTTTCAAAATTTGAACTTCGAATATCTCAAAAATATTATCTCAGATTTTGTTAAAAATATTCCACAAATATTCCAGATTATATTTATACCAAATTTCAAGTAACTTTGTAAAGGCGAAAATAATTCAGGGAAATGTTTATTTCTCCTAATTCTCGGTCAACAAGAGTCTTGTTGGTTTCGCCACTTTCCCTAGCGGTGTTGCACGTTCGGTTCTCTGTAAAACGGGTAAACTATTTTAATAATATTGGTAATAAATTACTTTCACTTGATGTTGGCCAACCGAAATGGATGACTGATGATATAGAGTTCATTAAATAATAAAAATCCTAAATTTCACAATTTGTCAGTTAATTTTGATTAAGTTACAGTAGATGTAGGCGGAGTTGCGTGGGCTTGGGGGGTTATTGACCTTGCAACTTTGTAGAGTCAGACATTAATATAATTGAAGTAACACTGGTATAACCCTCATAACACACACACATATATACTTTATATAGTAGTTTTAAACTATAATACCTATAAATTACAATTTATAGCAATAAAAAATCTACAAAATCGAACATTAAGAACAATAACGCAACGCAATAATAAAGCAGAAAATTTTAAAATCGTTGATACTTTACTACCTAAAATTTTTTTTTTTGGTTTTTGTAGAATTATCTTAAAATTTATGGAAATTTTTTTTTTAGAAAAGAAATAATCTACCTAAAAATGTTAGAAAAAAAAATTAATTTATGGAACCACCCTATAACAATAAATTAGCAAAACGTAGCTTAAACTATATGGTACCATATCTGTTTAATCGCTTACCAGAAGAACTAATAAATAAATAAACCACAAAAAAATAAATAAATAAATAAAAATTATATATTTAACTGGGTGCTTTCTTACTTCTATGATTCTCAATAATTGATTTTGAGTCACCAAATGACCATATCTGCCTGTATTTCTTCTTAACTCTACATAATTTATTAATTTTATTACAATTAAAATTAGTATGTAAATGTGTGCTTAGTAACAGATAGTAATGAAACCTCATTATTATCACATTCTGTATCATCTTGTTTCATTTTCATTATTATATTACTTCGCTAACTGTAAATTTGCAGCTTTATTATTCATTTAAAAATCCTTTCAGTTATTTTAATTATTATATTTTTATTTTATTTAATTTTTACGTTATTTTCATTTTAGTAATTATTGAATAAATTATTAGTTGTATTACTTGAGATCAATTCATATTATACTTATCTAGCTTAAAAATTGTATATTCCCCACAACGCTCTAATAGTCAAAACGGTAATATTTACATTTCACTTATGTCCATAATTTTTATGTGTTATTTTGGCACCGACCGAGAGATGTTGTCATCTGGTCGGACCATATTGCATGTAATTTTTTTAATGAATAAAATAAACAGTATTTATGGCACCATATATTTAAAGCAATTTTTAAACTTTTAATTTTAAATTTCACTTTTTCTTTCTTGATTCATTCGCTAAAGGGCTAAAAAAAAGTTAAATTTAAGTGATATTTAAAAATTCTAATCTATGAACTAATGTGTTTATATACAAAATAGGTCTTAAGTACCCCACATAAAACAGATCAAATTCATCTGAATAGAAAACTAAATCATTTTTAATAGTATTTAAAATCAATTAAAGATTCTTTAAATAAATAGAATCGTAAAAATAAAACTACGATCTTACCTTAAAACAGGACACTTCATAAGCAGGATGTTCTCTGAAAACAAAAAAGTAAAATATAAATATTTTCAAAATGAATTAGATAAACCTAACAAATTTGCAGACTTTAACATATATTTGTAACTTCGTTTGGAAAAAAGAACTTTCCCATAAGAAAATATCGAACTGATCTCCAATGGAAGTTTTAAAAAATATTATCATTAAAAAGCCTTACGAATTGAGGGATTGAGCGCGACATGGTCATATTATGTGCACCGGTTAATCCGAAGAACCGGTTTACTGAACCAACAATCCGTATAGAATTTTATGTACCGAAACCGCAAAAGTTATTTGAGATCAATAATTGTTTAATAAAAGCTGATATTAGTTAATATCCAAAGTGGGATATAGTCCAATATAACTATTGTTGATTAACTAATTAATGCCAAGTATTGCTGAAGCAATTATCAGATTGATAAGGATACTGAAATTCCTGTGGTTAATTAGCTGTTATGTTAATTGTTAATATATTACAAATAATTCAAGTTATTACTGTTGATTTGATGTTGTTTATTCATTTCATATCAAACTACCCAAGGCTTCAACCACTATCCCTTAAATTTGTATGATGTTTTTATTTTAAAAAATAATTAATAATATATTTTTATAGGAGTA
>NW_027111663.1:397004-398838 GCF_000696795.3 Halyomorpha halys
ATATATATTATAGTCAAGCATAAAGTTTTTTTTTATAAACATCATAAGAGAAGAGGAAAACTTTATTCAAAAACAACAAAGATATGGTGCCCAACTTCATTGGGTTGCTAGGCACACAGCATACTTATTCAAATCTAATCAGACAACCTTTTTTAATATTACAACATATTAACATAAAAGTAAACAATATATTATATTAGTACATGACTTAATTTTTTAGTTCTGTTTTTTTCTTATACCTTTTTCTTCTTTATGTACTTTATTATTTATTTTTTTTTATATTTTCTCTTTCAACCTAATGTGACTTTCTTCGTTTTCCCCCTTATTAGTTCCCTCTTTAACATAAATAAAA
The DNA here is from genome assembly GCF_000696795.3 of Halyomorpha halys. Classification (NCBI taxonomy): domain Eukaryota; kingdom Metazoa; phylum Arthropoda; class Insecta; order Hemiptera; family Pentatomidae; genus Halyomorpha; species Halyomorpha halys. The sequence goes on from NW_027111663.1 coordinate 397,357, forward strand.
CATACCTAAGAACAAATTACAACTAATATTCATTTTAAGTAAGTAGAGTATAAACTCGATAGATATATAAATATACATAAAAAAAATTAACAAAAATTAGCAAATAGATATAAAAATTAACAAGTATATTGAAAAATTTAAAACAAAGATCAAATGGTCATAATTCATATAATCATCGTATTAGTTAACATCAAATAAGGATTTTATAATACCAGTAAATACTGTCCATTTTATAAATAAGGAAATGTTTTATTAAAATTTTTAAAGCTCACCTGACAACATTAAGCTCCTCTGAATATATACCAACCCTTTCAAAAGTTCATCGCATCAGAATAAAAAAAAAAAAAACTTTAAAAGCTAAATAACTCTCAGGCATTTTTATAATTAAAATTTTCCAAAAGTAAAAAAAGAAAAAGCAAAGCTGAAATAGAATAAAATTAACTCGTGTTCGAGAATAGTAAGCTATAACTCAAAGTTGGGAGTGGCTGCTTAAGTTGGAAAGTTATTAATACCAGTAACAATAAAACTCGTACTCCGGTTTAACTTGGGAAGAGAGTTTGGGAGGGAAGAGATCTTCCGAGTTGCGGATGTGAAAAGGTCCCGGGTGTAGTTTTGGTCTAATTTAATTACTCGCCATTAATCAGGGGTCTATCTTTATTAAAGGCTGGAGTGGCCGATTTGTCTTCATCAAGCCGAAGGCGCTAGTGGCAGTGCTGGAGCTGGAGCAATGGCAATATTACTCCGGAGTAACAATGGAGTCTCCATCACTCCCACAAAATTAGGCCCCGCTACAAGGGAACGCTACATGTCTAGGGGTCCCTGTGAATGTGTTACTGTATGCTACAATCCTAACCCCAAAGCCCCTCCCATTCCCCTGTAATCAGAGCGGTACTTCATATAATAACAACTGGTTAATAATGATTTAGAATGAATAAACAAAAATTATCATTTTTATCTTCTATGACTTAATGTATTAGATGACCATATTTTTTTTTTGAGGGGTGATAAAGTAAAAAACATGTTGTTTATGATCAAACGTTTATTGCTATTATAAACGTCACTTTCCCTAAGACAGGGAAATATACAATCATTCTGAATCCCACCATAAAATGTGAAAATAATGATCTTGACAAGGTAAATTGAAAAGTGGAAAGAGAAAAGAAGAAAATTTATGATAAATGTATCCCTTTCCTTAAGGAAAAGTTCCATGAGGGATTCGGAGAAAGAGACTTCAACGTAAGAGGTCTGGTTAGGAGCTTGTGGAAGTATACCAAACACTACTAGGAGTGTCATATAGGAATTCAGGGTCGATATACAGGATGCAGCGAAAATGGCAGAAAATATAATTTTTGCTACCTGAGAATCATCCACTATCACATGCATGGAAACGGAAAAGATAGGGATCAACCTAATTTATTTGTTAAATATATATCTTTTTTACATCTATTTATTACTTTTTATAAAAAAGAGATTTTTCCAACA
>NW_027111663.1:399323-420898 GCF_000696795.3 Halyomorpha halys
AATGGATATCAATAAACAAATATTTATTAAATGTATTATAATATATATCTTACTAAAACACAAAAACAATAAAGTTTTTGTTTAAATAAAATAACTTTCATCCAATTTTAGTCTCAAAAACAATTTATATTTCTTTATATTACTTTAATTTATCACAACAAATAAACCACAAATTAAGTGATAAATTATAGTAGTAAAGGGTGACTGTGATTAAAAGTTTTAACCTGGGCAGAATAGTTTGCATATAGTTTTTTTTTTAATTGATGTGGTTTTAAAATTGTATTAAGAATGACCGAAACGTCGAACTCATAAAGAAATATAAATTATTTGAGACTAAAATTAGATAAAATTTATTTTACTTAAACAATAATAACCAGTCTCAAGAAGGTGTAAGGATTATAAATAAAATACAGTTTTTTTTTCTGCCATGCTATTTCTCACTTTAAAATTGAGAGAAAGCCAGAAGAAAAAACAAATTATTGATCAAAATTTTATAGCTAGAAAATGTATGCAGTTTTTTTTTAGAAAACAAAGATATTATAATTAAAATTATAAATATTATTATTTAAATTTTAATGAAGTATTTTTTAAAAGTTTGTTGTGTTTATAAAAAAAATGTTTTATTGAAAAGTTTTAAGATTGTTGGTAAATTTAATTTACAACTCTAAGAATCAATTTGAAAATAGTCATCGATTTGGAGTTCGAAGTACATTATCGTATTAATAATCAAACGATATTTGAAGTTGTAAGGGATTTTTAATGGTTTGTAAGTTATTATATATAAAATTTATAATCCTTAGGAGATCGTATTATTTTAAAGTATTTATTTATTTTTTTTTTTATTAGTGAAAGTAAACATTTTGTACTTATTAATATTTGTTCCTTGATATTGGTACCTGGTTTAATTTTTATAAATTTCATCATCAGGGGAGCTAAAACGAGAAGAGATTCGTTTATGTGGCGGTTCGTTGCTTTCCCTATTGGGGGTTGATCCTGATCAAGGGGGAAATTAATGAGACTTGGTTTGCACGAGCGGACCTCATTATATCTATCAATATTATACTCGATTCGTAATATTCAGCAAAATATGCATAAATCATTACGCCCTTATATAATAAATTCTTAATAAAAGCGTTATTCTATTTGATATTATTACAATAAATAATAATCTTATAATAATTTTACTACTAGTAAAAGTACCTGGGTACCGAGAAATGTTTGAAAATTATTTAATATTATTACATTCTATTTATTTAATTAGTTAATGTGAATGATAAAATAATATATTTGTATGCTGGAGTCAAGTACTTAATAATATTTTTTCAACTTTATTAAATTAAAACAATATTAATTTTTAAAAAATAAAATATATTATATACGAGTATGTGTAACAAAATATCATGAAAAAAATGCAAAACCTTTAACAAAACACTATCTAATTACTTATTTGTCAAAAGTCTACATAATTGTCCCTTTATTTTTTCTTAAATATTTTAGTAATAACACAAATAAGTAATAAAAACATTAAAATTATATTTCAGGCAAAATTAATAGAAAATTAAATTGGTAATAAATTAAATAATGGCGAATTATTATTCATTAAAAAAAATCTTTGAAATGAGATTCTACTAGAATAAATTACCGCGGTTTCCAAATAAATAAATAGACCAGATAGACTAAATAATAAGAATAAATAGATCCAAAGACCAAATATCGGATGAATGATATCAGTCGTACAAGTAAGAATGTATGACAGGGATTTTTCACACGTTGATAGTAATCCTAAATTTGATTATAGTGTAAATGAATGATAATAACTAATGATGAAAAACAATAAAGATGGAATCATGCAAGATATATTAACTAACCACCCGATACAATTATCACATATTATCTTCAACAATTAATAGTTTTATTTATGTATTTTATTTTATAATTTATTTTATTAACTCAGCTAACCAAAAAAATGTTTTTACTTGACAGTCCCATAAAACTCTGTAAATTATTCGATAGAACCTTTTTCATTTCAATTACTGTTAATTTTTTTTACAATGTCATCCAATCCACACATACAATAAGTACCAGCATACTCAAAAATGGGTTCAATAACGTTGTTTTTTTACTTTCATTAAACTACATAAGAAAGTAATGTTACTCAAGGAGATTTTTATTCACTCTAAGCTCGAACTTCACAAGTTGACATTAAAATAAAATTAAAAAAACACTAATAAAATTTTTAAAATAGTAAATTAAAATAAAAATACTGATAATAATTACATTGATTTAAGAAGAACGATCAGAGACAAATGGGATCCACAGTAGCTACATACCACTAACAGACTTTTTTTTCTTAACACCTTGTAATTGTTGCTGAGTGTGTGGGGAAAACCCTTAATGCTCCATGACTTTCAGTTCCGACAGGAACTACAATTTCCTCCCTCAAAGCCCCGGCGTTGGTTCGTGTTTAGTTCCAATATGTTAGTCCTCTTGTTTCGCTCTCTCCACTCTTCCTCACCATTGCTTCCTTTATTTAAACACCTTTATTCCATATATATTTTCATCTTTCTCCATGAGCAGTCGTACTGTTTGTTCGCTTCAAATTGTTTCGTTAAAAATCTTTCATTCTGGATTAAATTCCTTAAATATACTTCCAGTAATACAAAAACTGTATTACTATTTTCATTTGTTATATTTTGTTGATTGGAGAAGATGGTCGGGGGGTGCATGAAAAAACAACTATACAACATTGAAAAAAATTATTTTACACATAATTAATAAGTACTTCACTTAATCACTTTAGCTCTCAGTGGGTTGGCCAGCCTACGTTTTGAAACTATATTTGAAAAGATTATCAGAAATTGACAAGCAAAATCACGAGATAGTGGATTTTACGTGGGTATTGAGTTTGTAAAGGAAAGATTGCTATCTATTTATGGTCCTCGAAATTATAGTGGATATAAAAAACAATGTAAAATACCACTAAAATTTTAATGTTTTACAACATTGCAATATTATTTAAAAACATAAATTGTTGGTCATCCTCCCAAAATGGCAGATTTTCGAGTACACTTTATCTAAGATTTAATTAAACATTTTTAGTCCCATATTTTTATTAAATGATCGTTAGGCATGCCTAATAACACTCCTGGAGTGAAAATAAATTAATATGTAATTTTATAATCATTTTTTAAAATTTTTAAATAGATAGCGAATTGATTCTCTTTACCACAAGAGTTCCGCTAGCCTACACCATGGGTTCCATAAAATATTTTATAAATGAGTCTTTTTACAACTATTTCAGATTTTCTTCAATCTTGCATAGATTTTGAGTATACATATTTGACATTTAGTCTGTATCAAGTGGTAATCTCGGAGTTCTATAATTTAGCTCTAATTAGTTTTAATTGAAAAGGTTACGCCATTTTTCTACTTTAACCAAATGGGTTTCAAAACAAAAAAAAACCTTAGGAACCTCTGCTTTAAACAAGAAAAAAGTAAAATATTCAATAATTATTGATTATTTCGTTAATCATTAAAAAAAAACAAGCTCCGACATTTAGCACCTCTGTACAATTACGTCACGAGTGTCCCTTCCTCACCTTCATATATAAAATAAGATTGTTAATAAAAAACAAAATCGATTGTATTTCATTTTATTACATTCAATAGGTCATTAATGTAAATTCCTGTAATATTCTATTCCCATATTCAATTGACATTTTGAAAACGAACGTTTACAGGGGAATGTATACCATGGTGCTGAATTAAAAAATATATAAATTCTAAAATGTTAAGATTACATACAAAAATTCGATATTTTTACAGATACATATTCACTCAATGGATAATTAATTAAAGGAACAAATATACGAATGTGCAGTAAAAAAAAATAAAAATAACACTATTATTTATGAAGATTAACATAAAGTTTTGTATATTAGGTAATTTGAATTTTTTTTTTAATCTAGTTTGACTTCTTGTTTTTATTTATTAATTGTAATAATATTATATCCATATATCCTCAACATTATTTATTAATTCATTTTAAATATCAAATGTTCGGTATCAAATATCAATATTAATCAATTCAATATTAAACATCAAAGTTATTCAGCCTACGTTTAATATAATATTGTTAAATTAACAGGTATTTATCAAAAACTTTATTTAATATCATTTCTTATCAACATAAAATTATATAAATACACATAGTTTGTTTAGTTTAATAATATGATAAGTTAGTTGATAGTTATAAAAAAACAATTGTAAATAAAAGAATTAATATGAAATAAAATAGAAAATAAATCGTTGACTCAGTTCAACCGCGTAACGTATCAAAAATTTGTTATTTTTTAGAAATGAATGTAATCTTTGCAATAAGGGTAAAATCTATATAGTAAAATATATGTTATAAAATCGAAGTAAAAAAAAATATTTCGAGATATTACAGTTTTGTACTTCATAGATCTGGCAAAAAAGGCAATCCTTCCCAGCCGGACACGCCCCACAAAGAACTCCAGGGAGCGACGATCAAGAAATAGGTATGATATCAACCCGTGTTTACTTTCCGTGAATCACTTTAAATTTTCTGCTACAGAAAAGAACACACAGATCCGAGTCAGGAAAGTGATCGGCCATAATTGATGGATCTTGTTTGATTCAATAATGCCCTTAAGACCGAACGTTGATAAGTAAACCGTAACGCGTAAGAGAAACGAAAATAACGAATCGGCTTTAAACGCCCCCGTTATCGAGCTATGAGTAGCATGTCGGAACACCATGGAAACCATGGTTCGTAGTCACGTGAGGCTGGGTAAATCCCACCTCACTTACTGAGGAATGGTAACCTCAAATATAAGTCAGTGAGCAGACGATATTTCCATATTTATAGTTTTAAATGAATATTAACTGTATTAATTAATACAGTTCTATTGCTAATAAAATTAGTAATATGGACTGTTAGGGGGATACAATAAATTAATCATTATAAATAAAAATGAAACTTCTAATGTTTGATAATATAGTACTAATTATCTATAATCTAGTTCTTCTAATTCTTATTATTGACTAAGTAAAATTAATTTTAATTTTGAAGATGAGCGAGTTAATATTGTGAATAAGCCATAATTAATCAGTCAGTTATCTTCGTGGTACGTGGTTTATTCTATTTTTAACAAGTAGTTATTATTTAATTGCGTTGAGTCACTACTTACGGTGTAATTAGTACGTCGTTAAAAATGTATTTAATTGCTTGTAGTAATTAAAACCGCTGATGTACATGGCACGATATATTTAATTGGATATTTAGAGTTTGTTGATTAATTTCAGTCATATTAGACACTTACTTTACTTTGTGTTTAATGACCTCGGTAAACTAGTGGGAAACTAAATATTACCCGTAGATACTTTGAATGTATTAAGGCTAATACATAAGTACTAGGTCAAAATAAATGAGTGGACTATATAAAATTGAATTAAAAGATTAACAAATTTTATTTTATACACATACACATTTTTTTTCTACTTCTACACACCAATGATCTTCCCTAGTCCTATTCAGATAAGCGAAGCATTAATAAAATAAAATAAATAAATTTTATTATCTTAACTATAAAATAATAAAATTGAAATGACTTCCAGTTAAAAGAAAATATTTGACCAGCCACAGAGTCCTCAGATTGAATTCTCGCAGAATAAATATTATTTTAAAATCGTTTTACTGAGATGGTTCTTTGTAATTTAAAAATACAGCGATGATGGAGCAAAAAACATCTCGGCTCGTGGCGAGACATCAACTTGAACAAATTTTTCAATGATTTTGTTACTCTCCCCCCCCCCACCCCCTTCAGCTAATACATTATTCATAAAAACAGTGGCTTGTTTCTTTTTGAATTCATTTTTTTCAGGCCAGTTTACTCTTCCCAAAGGGGAAATTCTGATGTGCCCTAAGGCATAAGACTAACACTTTGCACGTTATTAGAATATATTAAAGTTTTCCAGAAGTCCAACCGATGGGTAGTTCCTCCTGGAGGTATTCATACTTTGCATTAATTATATTTCGTACAACAGTTGTTTCAATATGTGAATAAATAAACAATTCTATTTTTCTTTTATTCCAGTTTAAGATTAATGCAAATAATACGTAATGCTAATACTATATGTAGGTCCCACCTCTCCCACCCCCTGACTTGGGGCAAAGAGGTATCTCTCGGAAAATCTTAAGATCTTTCACAAGATCAGGAAAGATAAGTAATATAATAGGAAGATCATTGATCAATAATGTATACCTCAATAATATATCTATAACATATACAAAGCAAGATAGTCCGGCTGCGGTCGAAATCACTCAAAAAATAATAAAACTTTATATTATGAGGCAACGTTTTCACCCAACTTTGCAGGGCTTTGTCAGGGCTAAAAAAGATACAAACACTTAACATAAGTAAAAATTAAATGGAAAATTACAAGGGTGTACAATGAAACGTAGGAATTAAATAAAAAAAATATTAGGTTATAAACAATAAATGAAAACGGAAATAGTAACAGATAAAAAGAAGAAATATAAAAGAAAGTACAAACTAAGAGAGGAAAAAGAGGGATGAGAATAAAATCGAGAATAAAAGAAGAAAATGAACGAGACAGAATTCATACCTGTTATGACAGAAGTGGATAAAACAGGTATGAAAATAAAACGTTCCGATGAGATAATGAATAAAGAAAAAAATTTTTAAATAAAAATGACCTTTATTTCACCATCAAAAATAGTGTTATTTTATATAAAATTAAATGAATTAAATTAAAAAAAATAAGATGTACAGTGAAAAGTATGTATAAACAATAATTACAAAAAGGTATTAGACAATTAATTAAAACGAAAATAATAACAAATAAAAAGTAGATATAAGAGAAAGATAAAAATACAATACACACTAAAAGACGAAAAATAAAAATAAAATAAAGGTAAAAAAGAAAGAAAAAAGTAAAAAAATTAGAATAATTACCTTACAGAAGGTACGGTATGCAAGTAAGACATGCTAAGCAATGTACTTGAAACTCATGCAAGGAATAAACAAGGGGAGTGGTGGAATCTGGCGGTTAACAAATGACGTTACATTTGAGAGCAAAAAGAAATGAAATAATACTAAAGTAAGATAATAATAGAATTATAAAATTTATATTTTGAGAGTCGTGGAATTTAGTGATTACCAAATTACGTTAGATTTGAAAGTAAGCGTATATGTAATAATATTGATGTAAGATAATATTAGAAAATTTATAATTTGAGAGAGGTGGAATTTAGTGGTTAACAAATTAAGTCACATTTGGAAGAAAAAAGATACGAAATAATATTAAAGTACGATAATATTAGAAAATTTATAATTTGGGGGTGGTGAGATTTAGTGGTTAAAAAATTAAGTTACATTTGTAAGTAAAGAGATATGAAATCATATTAAAGTAAGATAATATTAGAAAATTTATATTTTCGAACTCCAGTTTTTAATGTTTCCTATAAGTAATATTTAATATGTTTATATTAAATATTTAACATAAATATAAACAAAAATAATAATATGTAAAAAAATAGTAATATTCAATTTTTTTCATATTTAATATTTTCTTATATTTCCTAATATTACCTTACTTAGTTATTATTGTTAATAATATTCTTACATTAATACACATATTTTAAATCATTTTAATCTTTTTATCATCATTTTAGTTAACGTTTATTTTATGTTATCTATTCTCCTACTTTATTACATTATTTTAGTGGTTTGTATCTTTTCTAATCTTGAAAAGTGGAGCGAAAAGTTATCTCAAAATAAATAGTTTAATTAATATTTATTTTTTTAACAATAAATCTTTATGTTCCCTTCCGCGATCCATTCCAAAGCTCTCGCCCACCTGTGGTCTGTGGATACCGGTTGGAAACCTCATTTATAGAGAAATATTCGTTATATTGTAGTAACAAATATTATTTACATTTAGACTGTCGATTGATTAATAACCATCAAACAACAAGAAGAGATACACCTCAGTTTCATCTAAGCAAAGTAACTGTTACTCTGCGTCATAACTCTGAGAAGTATATCGATGCAGAGGGATTGTGAAAATCGTAGGACATTTTTCAAGATTAAAATTGGTGAAATAATCCTGCTTATAATTTAAAAATTACATTGGTAAAATAAAAAATATTTTTCTTCACTTGGGGAAAAATACAGGTGAAGGCTGACTTGGTCAATGATGGAGATTTGAAGAAATTAAAAAAACTCATTTTTAGCCGTTCTCAACTGGAGTTTTGAGATATTTAATGCTTCAGAGAGAGCAACAAATTGAAGATATTTGAAGCTAATGTACTCAGTAATTAATTACAAATATTTATTTTATGAAAAACAGTTGTGATGAGAACAAAATGATCCTCAACGGCTCATTTGTGTTACCATTACAACTATTCAGGTACCACCACAATCCAGGTACCACCACTATCCAGGTACCACCACTATCCGACCATTACAACTATTCAGGTACCACCACAATCCAGGTACCACCACTATCCAGGTACCACCACTATCCAGGTACCACCACAATCCAGGTACAACCACTGCTGACGTTGGTTCGTATTTCCGATCCTGAGTCGATTGAGAACCACCTCTTTTCTGTGCCTCTTGTGACTTTCAGAGTTTCTCTTCCGTATATGAAGTAATTTGGGAAACAATAATTTAGAAAGCTTTAAGAACCAATGAAGCTAAGTAAGGGATATTGTATTTTTAAATGGCTCCTCCCATGATGAAGGAACTATATTAAAAGATTTTCTAAACGATTAAGAGCTACTGTGGATCGACTAGTGGCGCTCCCTGCTGAGGAGGCCTTGAATAAAGTCCTTAATAAGTTGTTAGCCCGGGAGTCTCGTTATCATCTCTATTGAAAGCCTTAATAACTGGCCTCTTCTAATTAACATCTTAACAAGGCTTCCTCTCGTTTTGTACAAAATTCCTTCAACGGTGGGTTTAAAAAGGAGGATCGTTTGTATAACTGGGCAGCGGGGATATAATGCCATCTACCATCAACGGGGCGGAATAAAAAAAGAAATTAAAAATTTCTGAGAGTATATCTCATCCAGAAAACCGAATTGTGTGCCCTTAAAATATTTTCAAACGAAATCTACTTGAACTAATAGATTTTATACTTATAATATTATCTCTGCTACCAGGACCGCTAGGACCATGTCTGGACAAACGACCTAATTGGAATTTTCATTCAAGACTGACGCGACAGGAAACTCCTCATCGATTTCGGATATTACTACACTTACTAAATAGACTGTCTAAACCTTCAAATTATAAATAAATAATAATAATAATAAAACTTTCTTATCAAGAACTTATACCGATTATTTCTTCTTTTATATTTATTTATTTTTTAGGCAATCCACGGTGAAGGTGATGTTTACCTGGTTATCTGCAGGTGACCAATCTATTCTAACCATGGTGTGGGGTCAAGTTTTTCATTTCGTGGGACCACCACTTAATGAAAAAAGTCAACACCACAGGCCAGATTCGAGCCGACGCCGCCCTAAGATCTCATAAAGATAGACCTAGGCCTAATCATCCGATCTACGGATGGCCCTATTCATTCTTTATGTCATCAGAACAACATAACGAATGTTTCGGGCTCCTTTATCTATTATCAAGTTCTTATTATTAATTTGTGGATATATGTATAAATTGAAACAAATGCAGATAGATGTAAAGAAAAAAAGTACAAATTAAGTAAAACTGTTATTGTAAAATATCACTATTGAAAAAAAAATTAAAAAAAGGACATTTTAAATTAAGGATGTAGTTGAAGCAGCATTTGAAAACTTTGAACAACATGGGTTGTAGGGTCTTGTTTTTATGGCTGAAGATGAATGGTTCACCATGAGAGACAACAAGTTAAGAATGGTCCAACAGACAGTGAAACGTCCAACCAGAAACTTGAATCTGCTACGGAGAGAAGATGTGGTATTAACCCGTCTTCGGATAGGCCATACTCGACTCACTCACGGTCATCTCATGAAAAAAGAAAATGCACCGACGTGTCGCTACTGTGGAAACGATCTCACCGTTAGGCATATTCTCACTGAATGTATAGCTCACGAACCGCATCGGTTCTCTTCAGATTTACAGGAAATGTTGAGCGAAGATCCCACAAAAATAACAAAACTTATACACTTTCTAAAAATCATTAATATTTATGATCACATATAGTCTAACTAATTGTAATTGTAATTGTAAAATGTAAATTGTAATATAATGTAACTTTTAATAGTAATAGTAATTTTAAATTTGTAAATTGTAATGTAACTTGTAACAGTAACTGTTAATTTTTAAACTTTCTCACTTTGTAATTATATATATCTTTCTCACCTTGTAACATTGTAAATATGTTAATAGTAATGTACTAATTTTGTAAGTTCAGTGTAAATGACCTTAGTGGTCGAAACACTTAAATAAATAAAAAAAAAAAAAAAAAAAAATTAAGGATGTGTCCACTAATCAATAGTAAGAACTTGACAATGAGATTCCTGAAAAGAAAAGAGTAAAGATAAAAAAAAAAATAATGAAAAAACTTAAGTTGTAGGATTAAAACTGATAATTTATTTATAAAATAATAATAAAAAATACTTAAGGACTCATTTACATGATAGTGATAAGCTTTATTCGTGCTTGAGCTTGGGGGTTCCAATAAAACAATCGAGTTCACCAAGTCTATGTATTATAATTCAAATAACTTTGACTAGTTGTATTTTTTGGTCATAAAGATATAAATTTCAATAAATAAATACAAATATTGAAATATATATATAGTTAATAATAAACAAGGGCCACCCGTAGCTCAGTGGTTAAGACAGTCTTACCAATTTGATGTCTATTGGCGGTGCCGGTTCGAATCCGGCCTGGGACGTTGACTTTTTTCATTGAGTGGCGGTCCCACAAAATGAAGAACTTTGACCCCCAACTATGGATAGGCAGTATAGGACTCCAACGGGAGCCTTGGCCGAAGAATAAAAAAATATCAAATTAATTTTTTTAAAAAAACTGATTTGCATGACTAAAGTAAGGCCTTTTAGGACTTCGTAGTTCAGCTTTGGAACTCCAGTTAACCATTGAATTCCTCTCCTATCCAATACTTACAATCTAAATTCATTCTTAAAATCATCCATGCTCGTTGTTACTTGGCCACAAATAAATCATCCATAATGATCTCAATATTCTATATGAAAAAAATATATATATATTTATTCTAATATCAAGTCCCATAAGAACAAAATCAGAGAACATTAACTTGGTATATAATGTAGTTCAATTTCTAATGATCCGATCGATTAAGCATAGCTAATATTTAAAGAAGTTAAGGAAAAGACCATACAGATGGAGAAAACAAGGAATTTCAAAAGGAGAAGTTTCGGACAAGAACGAATCTGTCAAAGAAGCAGTTGTATGTGATGGTATATAAATTGGTCGTGTTCTGTCGTTCAAGGAATGGATAGAGGAACTCATGGTAAGGAATTCAGTGTTATGGGAAGGTTTGTCTGTCTTTGGAAGATCTTAAGGATTGGAATAGGAGAAAAACAATGAAATAACAAAGGATAAAGGCACTGTACTTCCACATCTATTTCCTGAAGTTCACCAGTCCTCCGAAAATTAGGTAATCTTATTCAAAATGAGAAGAATTGTAACTAGAACTTTTTAGATGCAAGGATTGGTAGAATATATGTAACTATCTGAGGACAATACGTTTTTTGATAATTATTGCCGATTTGGTCAGAACACGATATCAATCCTTACCTCATAAACTACAAAACTAAAACTACCTTATAAACACCCTAATCCACTTATTTCTGTATTTTATTTATCTTCTAATCCACAAAATAAAATAAAAAATAGACATTTTAATTTTAAAAAGGTTATTGGTGTTCTATCAATGGGTACATTCTCTACAAGACGGTATCGTGCTATTGGACTATACTATGATTTACATTGCATTTACTAGTTGTATCTTTTAGTCGGTAAAGTTATAAATTTCAATTTATAAATTAAAATATTTTTTATTTATTCACGTGCGGTCGGTTTCTTCTCTACAAATAAAAAACATACATATACTTTAAATTAAGATCATTTAAAATTAATAACTGAAGAATCCATCTATCAGTATTGACTGCATAATTTTTGTTGCTCTCGATTGAACAATTAGGACAGAGGCCCTGAAAGAAAATGGACTACATTATTTATTATATGCCTTAAACTCATCACTGTTTTTCTGACGTTATTCTATTTCACTCCGTTTTTCCATTTCAGGATTTAATTTTTCCAATATTTCTCGATTTAACTATCTTAAAGTCTCATATTCCCGTTTTAAGAAATTATTTCACAAGTGATATAGGACCGTCGCTTCCTGGGGGTCTTAGTGGGGCGGGTCCGACTGGGAAGGATGATTTTTTTTGTATTATGACATCCTATTGTGAGACTGTGACATGTCGTACATAGACCAACCTACTCGCTAAGAGTGTCTGTTTGAACATTCAGATAAGTAAGGCAACCACGGAGGGCGGGATTGGAGGGTTTCACGCCGTTTTTCAATTCCAGGCACTTTTTAAATATGGCTCGATTCAACTATTTAAGTCATTACGTTCACATTTTCCAATTTTAAGCCAATATTTCAAAAATGATATGGGATCGTCACTCCCTGAGGGTCTTAGTGGGACGGGTCAGGCTGGTAAGGATGATTATAGTGTTACTCCATTTTGTGATGCACCTTGGTAATAGATTTTGGCGTGCCTGAAAAGCTTATATAAACACTGACTATATAAGCATATCTCACATCAACTGTACAAAACTAACCATATAGAAATAGTATAATATACCTCCAATATAACATGTTACATTCTATTAAAAAAAACATACATAGAGACTGTTTTGTAGCGATGTATCTCTATTTGTTATTAGCCTGTTGTTGTAAGATGTGTTATATGTTGCATTTGATTTCACCTTTTTATATTTCACAAATTCATGTACATCATCACAGTTTTCTGAGGTATATATCAAGTTGGTCTGCACTCTCTAGGTCTGGTCGTGACGGTTAGGACAGAAGAAGGTTTAGAAAAGATTTTTTTTTTTTTAACTTTAAAGCATAAGTAGGTTAAAAAGTTCTGGAACTGCTTAAAAGGATTTCTCAGTGGAGCCGGAGCTGTTTTGCGGCCCTGGACGATAAGAGGAGAAGAAATAACCAAGTTAGTGGAGTTAGCTCACCTCAGGCAAAGGACGGGGAGGAGGAGGAGAGGGGGGAGGGTGTCTAAAGCAAAATCCGACTAACAGGGATTGGGTTATAATCTCGTATAGTTGATTTGATAAAATATCTGAAGAAGTTCGGTATAGCTTCGAGTTTTATATCAGTGTCTGCATTCCCTATTCTAGTAGTCTATGAGTCCAAAAATTGAAAAGAGAAATTGTTTCAACCTAATTTTTTATTTCTGTAATGAAAACTATTTACAGCTAAGAATAAAAATTGAACACGCGATGCTCAAAATATCGACTAAAATAAATATTAAAGTATTTAAGGTCCTGGAAGTTTATTTTATTTTAGAAAAACATTTTCGTTCATCATAAGGAGCTCCATGTACTTAAAACACTAAAAAAATTTCATGGAATATTATTTGAAGTTTATATGTTTATTAATTTATTTTATTGTAGAGAATTAATACCATCTGGTACAATTTGAGGGCTTAAGTATTAGTATTCAAATACTCATCCATACAATATATACAGAAGTAGAAGAAAATAAAACAAAAAAAAATGTAAATAAAAATAGTAGTACTTACTGAATAAAAAGAAAAATATATAAATAAATTTATTTTTTGAAGTAGAGTACATTTTTTAAAATATGTAATTTAGAGCTCTAATGGACCTATTTATGTTTAATAGTTCTTGAGATACAGTTTGTCAAAAAGCAACATTACTTTTTTTCTTATAACGAAAAAACAACTATCTTATTTTAAAAGAAACGCCTCAGAACTGCCATTATATAAGCCATATTTTCCAACAGTGCCCATGTTTCGTACCACACCATAACTTGGGACTGGGCCCAGATATTTCCAAAACCCTCGGAAACGATGATAAAACAATAGAATTGGTGTTTCAGTTTCTAAAGCCACAACATTTGCTGACAAAAATTTAACACTGAACGAAAGAAAAAAAAATAACAATAGTAATAAAATAATAAATAATGAAATAAAAAATAAATAAAATTAAACTAATATAAGGAAAATTAAATGGGATATGAATAGCGTTGATGACTAATGAAGTTTGGCGCCACTAAACAAAAAAAAACAAACAACATTTTGAGAATGTGAATATCATAGAAAATACTGCTCCTATGAAAATTAATTTTATCAATTTCATTTTAGTAAATTTAACGGGCATTAATTTGGGTGCTGATAGGCATCTAATAGTTCATGAGATATTGTTTTTCATAAAGTAAAAGTTTTTTCCAATCAATGTGGTATCAACGTTTTGCGAATTTATTTTAGCCAATACAATGGACATATAAAATCCTACTCCTCAATTAAGAGCTAATAGATATCTGTAAGTCGTTCGTAGGATTAAAATTTTCCATATATGCCGAAATAAAACGATGACTGAAATAGAAACGTGCCTATATTTTCCATTTTTTTTAATAATATAAAGTTATGTTAACGGTTTTTTTTTCGTACTTACGATATGACACTACTTAATTTCATTTTTGTGTACTTTTATATATCAACCCCTTCTTAACGGACACCTCTGAGTAATGGATAGAATAATTTTCAACGAGGGAGTTCATTAAAAAAAAAAGTTATCTGAACAAATAAATTAAAAAAATTAATTTTAACTATAATCTAAAAAATATTACGAGTAATATAGCCATTTAAAAGTAACAGTTTAGTAATATACAAAATTTATATCTTGATTGTATTGACAAAGGGACCAACACAGAAGTTATACCAGCAGTTGAAACTAAAGTTTGCCAGGACCACATTTCAGTTAGGAGAGGTCAACTGTTCTCGAATTATTTCGAGCTTTGTTCTCTGATGAATGATTTTAGAGGCTCAGATTTTATTAATTAAATTATGAGGCTAGAGCGTATTATTGCAATAAATTATTAAAATTACACAAACTTTCAAAATTTGGCAAACTTAAAATATGTATAATATGTCAATAATATATATTAAATCAATTTTCAAACTTTTACCATTGACAGAGCCTTTATTAATTATTACCTTGTTAATCGAGAATAATCAGGATTATGTTAATCACTTGATTTTTTACTAACTTTAATATATTTTAATATTAAAAACCTTATTAAGTGGTAATTATTTAAATATTTTTTTACGTTTTATCAATAAGAAGATAAATAATAAGTAATGCTGCTTTTTCAAAACAAAAAATTACATTTTTTAAATTTCAGTTCAAATTCTATACATCAAAACTATTCTTCAAAATATAACACACCATCTTCAATTACAAAAATCTTTCGGCCAAATGTTAAATTTGATGGTGACACCAATAGAGCGATTTATTTTCCGTTGGATTATTCGATTCTTCGCTGTTAACGAAAGATGTTTGAATTTTTCTGAAATAGTTTTTTATGTTTCTCTTCTTGTTTTACTTTATTTTGAGTCTTTTATGTTAAAAAAAAAAAAGTTATGAATAGATAAATAAACATAAACGGAATATGGGCCGGGTGCGGTCATAACAACTCAAATAGTAATAAAACCATATATTGTGAGCCAACGTTTCGCCCCATTTTGCCAGAACTTTATCAGAGCTAAAAAAGATACAAACAACTAAAATAATTTTTCAAAGTAAAATTACAAAGTAGATAACTTGGAATAAAAGATAAGTTATGGCTAAAAATGATTTAAAATAACTGAAAATTTATTTAAAAAGCAACAGAGTGAATACAATTTTATTTTCTTTAATTTACTTTGTACATTTTTATGTAAATTTTCACATATTTTAAATCATTTTTAGTCACACCTTAGTTTACTTTTATTTTATGTAATATATATTATCTTACTTTGTTACATTATTATAGTTCTTTGTATCATTTTTAGCACTTCTCCTGCATTCATTATTATTATGTGTTTATTTTTTAAAAAAATATATTTATTATGAATATATTATACAAGATTTAGTAAAAAATTACGAATCAAAATTTTTAAAATTCATGAACAAGCTGACCACCGCGAAACAAAATAAATATTTGACTGCAACCAGTACTGAGTATGTTGAAGTAGTGTTATAGAGTCGAAAAAAATATTGAAATTAATGTTAAATATGGCTGATAGCAAACTTGACTGTGGCACTTTGCTCTGCTAATTTCACTAACGGCGTAAAACTTTCCGAGTAACACAATTTTTATTTCAACTGCTACTATTTGGAGGAAGCAGTATAATGGATGGGGTGAGTAGCCAGGGAATTGAAGACGAAAAGGCGGGTTTTATACTGCACTCCGGGGGCGTGGCAGAGGACTAGGAATCTGCCTTCTGTTTTGGTCAGAATAGCAGAGGACGACTGGTGACTACAGCGGCGCCGGTTTGGATCCGGCCAAGGGATCGACTTATATTCCTGCGGTGGCCCCACAATGACCACCACCATGTTTATAATAGGATGGTAACCTTTAGATAACTCCACCGAATGTCAGAATTGACAAGAAAGTGAGTAAAAAAAAAAAAGAAAGAAACAGGTAACAATAGCGGCCATCCCTTCTAACCTCAACGTTAATCTATCTGAGCTCTGAGGGTGTGTTCAACTCCCTTAATTATAGTTTCTAGTTTCCCTTTTAAGAAGAGTGTGGTATCCCACCCCTCTGGTTAACTACTTTCATTAATTGTATTAGAGCAGTGTTATGATATTGTTTGTTGTAAGTAAAATGAAATCGAAATAGTAACATAGTGAACATGTTTAAAATGAACTAACCTTACTTTAGGAAAAAACACTTTTAGCAAAGGATTGTCATTCACTTGAATTCGTGTTAACTGTTCAATACGATAATACGATAACATAGCAAAAGTTGTATTAATACCACTAATTTCCAAATAAATACACAATAAATCGAAGATGTAATAAAAAAAAGTTTTCTTAGTGTTATTGTTTAATCAAAACGGTATTTTGTTAATTAAAATAAATTAAAATTCTTTCGTTGAGCCAAACATTCCACAATTCATGTTATTGTTTCGTTTTCTACTTTTTCAAATAAAAACCATAATAATAAATCCTAGTGTTTGATTTAGTGATTAGAAATGTAATATCGATTGAACATTGTTACTCCTATTTACCAAAGGTCAAATATATTATATATTTATGTACAACTTATGTATATTTATTTACACACATTCTGTAACAACATACATAATTAAAGTATGCAAAATTTGTTACTATGACTTATTTACAGGTCCTAATGTAAAGTAACATTTCAATTATTGTTATACATTAAACGCCATTTTATGCATTGTTTATCTAATCCTTTATACTACTCACTTAGCACATTTATTCCATGGACTGATTTGTAAACTTCGATATTGGTAGAAGTAATCACTCCCCTCTACAATGGATCCAAAAAGAGAAGTATTTTTAAAGAGTAAGGTGCATTTACTGGCCGGATTTACGAGGGATCGCTTCTCAGTAAGAAGTCTTTTGTAAAGTCTACCTTTTTCTCTTTTCTTTTATTTACTTTTCCTTTCCCTTCTCTTTTTCAGCTCTTCCCTTAAGCTAATGTTACAATTACTTACGTTAGGTACACATAATCTCAGTAATATATTCATTTACATATCAAATATTTATTTGTTAACCCAAATTACT
Source organism: Halyomorpha halys (assembly GCF_000696795.3). NCBI lineage: Eukaryota > Metazoa > Arthropoda > Insecta > Hemiptera > Pentatomidae > Halyomorpha > Halyomorpha halys. Next base: position 417,206 of record NW_027111663.1, read on the forward strand.
CTCATTAGTGCGATTTTTAATTTTTCATTAATATGATCATTTTGTCACTATTTTCTGAGTCATTATTACAGAAGAGGGCAGAAGAATATCAAGGCCATTTGTGGCGCTCAATGCATAACTTTGTATCTGAGAAACAAGTTTAGCATAAAAACGTTTCATAGTAGTTTTTACTTTTACCTTTATTATATTTACTTTATAAAATTACTCAAATCTTGTGAGATTGTGACATGTGGTATAACGACCAATATACTTGCTATAGGTGTCTGGTTTGAATGTAAGATAAGTAAGACGAATCAAGGTTGGAGAATGTAATCTTTAGTAAAAGTAGTATTTATGTTTACTATGTTTTATTTATACATTATATATACATATGATTTTGTTTAAAATAATAAAATTGATAGAAGGGTGAGGAAAAAAAGTTAAAGAAGGTCACCCATCCAAGTACGAACTAAGCCCGACGTAGCTTAACTAAAAAAAAGTTTGAGAAAATGTATTTCACGCCGTTTTCGAATTTCAGCCGGCAAGGATTCCCTTCTATTTTATATGTTTTATAATATATTAAATTTATATAAATTATAATATTATAATATTATAATCATAACGAATAAATTAATTTTAAAAATCGGAAAATGAGAGTTCAAAATAATTAAAAATTTTAGGATTTTGTATCAAAAAATAACAGTTAACGAATAAGTGAGATCGCTTTCTGCATGAGTGTCATAGTGTAAACTGCAATAAATGATGTCACGTCACACTAAAGCGGTTCAAAAGTTTTTCCAAGTTCCAAAATGTTTTAGATCTTTCCTGTCCAAAAATTACAAAAAGGAGAATGACTCCGGGTAATTATGTATATTCAATATAATCGTTCTCGTAATTAGAGGAAAAAGAAAAATATATTGAGATGAAAAGGGGAATTTCCCTAGCATTGTCGTAACTGTCCTGTCCATTTTGGCTTTTTTGAGTTTTTACAGTAAAATATCAAATGGTTTCACGCCCATTTTAAGAGTACGAGCAACAATGTATAGATCAATTATTATTCCTCTAAGAATATTCGGGAAAATGTTTCAACAAGGAAGAGAATTTGAGAAAATATCTCATTTCGTCAAGAACCTGTCCTTTTCTGTCAATTCAAGGGCAGGGTATTAATAGTATGATGATAATCCTCTATTTGAAATGGCTAATTGAAAATAAATTTTATAATTATAAAATAATTTTTTTTTTTTAAAACTTTTTCTCTGTTTTTCCAAACATAAATTATGTAAGAATATTTCAGAGTATATTGTTCATTTTTATTTTTTGTACCTTATTAAAACTTCATTTTAATTCAAATAAGGTTTCTATCCGCAAGAGAAACCTCAACTAAATTGAAAATGAAAGTAAAATGTGTCAATGGACAGAGGACACAAGGACGGTGATAACACCTTAATACGAACTACGGCAAACGTCGGGGCAAACAGACAGAGAAGTATATTAAATTCCATTCCTACATTCCCTCGACATCGGCCGGTTTAATTACTCAGGTCAGGATTGCCTATCCGGAGGGGAAACCTTGGGAGTTATATTATAGAAATTTCTTGGATCAGTGATAGCATAATTACACGATATGCCGACAGGGAAACACGATTCCTAGGCTAGGCCAGACACAAAATAAGAATTAAAATTTTGTGGTTAGACATATTTAGGAAGATTGTTTCCTACTGTAACTTTCATCAAGTACCAATAAATCAGTCCTCCTGTTCACTAGAAGCGAAATAAAGTGACGTTAGACAATCGCGTATTGAATCGGACAGTCTGTTGATCCTCAGTACCAATACCTTATACTACAAGAGCCGGTAAGAAAAAAGGCAGTTATCTCACCCCAATTTTTGATTACTTTAATGAAAACTAGGTATAATGATTAGTCAAAATTGACGAGTCTGCCAAGTATAGGTAGGGGGAACAAAAAAATGGCGGTTGTTTCAAAACCTTAAAAAAACACTAATTTTTCATTCAGAGCTATATCTTAAAAAATACCAACAACACTAGAAAATCTAAGAGAACATTATTTAAAGAAGAGTAAATTTTCTGAAATATTAGCCCTAAAAGAGCTATTTACGTCCAATAGTCGAGATATAGCTTTTTAAAAAGCAAATTTTCTTAAAAATCTACCGAAAGATTTGTAGTTAGTTAATTTATTTTGAGAATTCTATATCTCAGGAATTATGTGACGTACACATGTCTATTAGCACTCAAATTAAAGCTAGTATAATGGACTATAAAGAGGTTTATGGCCTTAACCTTCGTAGGGATAGTAGTTTTTATGATATTTGCTAAAATAAATTCATTTATAGTTCGGACAATAAGTTTGATTTATGAAAAACTTTATTTCAGAAACTATTGGACGTACAGATATCTGCCAGCACTCAAATTAAAGCTAGTTAAATTTACTACAAAATAGTTCATAATGTTTATCTTGGTAGGAGTAGTAGGTTTTATGATATTTGACAAAAGAAACTCACAAAATGTTAATTTCTAGGTGTTCGTATAAAATGTTGGATTTTTGAAAAAATATATCTCTAGATCCATAATACGCACATATGTCTGCCAACACTCAAAATAAAGGAAGTATAACTTACTATAAAGTAGTTTATGACACTTATCTTCATAGGGGTAGTAGTTTTTATGATATTCACATATGAATAAGAATTTGGCAAATGAAAATTTGTCCGAACAACTATAAATAAATTAATATTAGCAAATTTCAGGTAAAATATTACTCCTACGAAGATAAACATCATATACTGCTTTATAGCTCATTAAACTAGCTTTAATTTGAGTGCTAATAGACATCTGTACTTCAAATGGTTTTTTAGATATAAATTTTTCAAAATAAATTCACTAACTACCGATCTTTCAGTACGTCCCATACAATATTTTTATGAAATGTTGCTTTTTAAAAAGCTATATCTCGAAAACTATTTAACGTAAATAACTCTCTTAGGGCTCATATTTTAGTAAATTTACTGTTCTTTAAATGAAGTTCTTTTAGGTTTTCTTGTGTTGTTCCTACTTTTTGAGATATAGAGCTCCGAATGAAAAATTAATTTTTTTTATCGCTTTGAAACAGTCGCCATTTTTTGTTCTCCCTACCCATACTAGGCAGACTCATCAATTTTGATTAGTAATTACACATAGTAACAGCCATTTTTCTCCTCTTGGGCTCTTGTACTATTACTGGACAAGGGTATCACGACTTTCCGCTTACTATAGTTGATGGTCCTTTTTGGACCTTCGATGTTCTATTAGGATACAGAGATCCGTATGTTCGATTTTTGTTTAGAGCGACTAAGTATCGCTGTCAACTGGTCTTGCTTTCCTCTTCCAGTTAGGGGCAAAGGTCCTCCATCATAGGGAATATCGTTATAATAACTTGGACAAAGATTGTAGGACACCATAGTATCGGGCTAAGACAAATCAAACATTGTTATAGTCCCTCTATGTAGAACCCAAAATGAAGAATGTAAGATTTTTCAAATTTAAATATAACAGAAAGATACTGAATCCAGATAATGCAGAAACTAACTTAGAGAGAGCAGATTGAAGAGTTTAAAAAAATGATTTTTCGGTTCCTACGAAAACTCGTATTTAAGAATTTCATTAGTAGCGAAAAACAACTATCAACTTTTTTACTTTAAAAAAAAAAAAAAAAAAATA
>NW_027111663.1:420948-424320 GCF_000696795.3 Halyomorpha halys
ACATATAATATGTTGCTGAAAAATTTGATAACCTAGCATTAATAGAAGTCATTTATGTTCCAAAATTTTCACAATGTAATATATATTTTATATTATGTGTGTCATTCAATTATCATATGGTTCAATTAATTTTTAATCTGACTGAGAGCACGGACAATGCGTGTTAATATACTGAGATAATTTTTTACATCAGCCAGATAAGCTTTCGTTTTGAAAGTTCAATTGAACAAGGCATGCCAATGTATGTTTTTGCAAGATAAGGGATTTTTATTTTTAATTATTTGCTTTACAGTCGTTATTCGTGATATTTGGCCGTACTTAGATTCATTTTTTTTTTTTGCAGACTCTTACAATATTACCATTTTAATTATAAATTATAAAGTTAGACAATCATTACATTTTTTCGATATTTTGTACATGGTCTTTCAATAAAATTATTTTATTAGAATATTTAAAATAATCTGTTGAATGAGCCTTACATCTTTTTGATAGAGAATTACCAAATAATATGTGTAAAAAAATATATCATTGAAAATTTAATTATTTTAAAAGTTATATCTTATATAATTTATTTTAAATTATGCTAAATTCCTTTAATTTACTAATGCAATTAACTGCTTCAGCACAAGTTGGGGGACAAACTTTTCGGAGTTCTCCAAATTGTTTACGGAAATGTACATCGATAATTTAATGCTGAATAAATTGAATTGAGGATCCCCAGGTCGAGATTGTAAATATTTTATATAATTTATTTTAAATTATGCTAAATTACATATATATATATATATATATATACGTTACTCCACTAAGCTAAGTTAGTTGGTTCAAATTATTTCAATAACGTATTTGCTAGAAGTACTATAATTATGCTACAAGAGTATGATTAATAATATATTTCTTTTCATTTATAGAATTATAAAAAACATCGCTGATTATATTAAATGAGTTTAAATATATAGAAAACCATAAAAAGATTAGTAGCACGTACTTTAGAATTATTAAATATTTATTTTCATATAAATTAAAAAATTATTTAAATTTTTTAAAAAATGCTATATATTGTAATTGCCAAATATAATTTTCTTTTTAAGCCCACCTAATGAAATATAATGAAATATTTTTTTTTATTTCTATGAAAATTCGTATTTTTTGTATAGCAATAAACAAGTACTAATTTGATTTCTTCCAAAATTTGTGTTACTCCACTTGACTACGTTAGACGGTCCAGAGCGTTTCAATATTACAAAAATGTTTTAGGAAAAAGTAAGTCGGATTTTTATTTTTTAAAATATTTAACTAGGCTTTAGAAAAACATTTTTTTTATTGCATGTAAATTTAAATTTTAAATTTTTTTATGTGTAATAAGGGATCGATAAACTGATATGAACTCTTTCTTTCATTTAAACAATATTATTTTACTGTAATGTTAATCATTCCAAATCACTTTATTATACGCCTATCATAACCTTCCACTATATTCGTACAATGTTTTTTTGCGAAGCGACCTAGTAAAATATTCTTTTATTACTATAATAAAATATGTGTTTGAGGGTTTTAAATAACACTAAAAACGAATATGACTGGCTTTTTTTTATCATTTTCTATCATTTAAACTCATTTAAAACAACCAACAATATATATTTTTCTTATTCTGCACAACAAAACCTATTGATATGAAAATAATAATTTTGAAATAGGTATACAGTAAAAGCTGTAAACGATGATATAATAAAAAACATTTAACTCTTATATCGTACTTATTTTTTGTTGGAATGTAGCCTAAGACACTTCTCTAATATTTTATGGTTTAGAATGACCATAAAAAAAATTGGTCAAAATTGGTGTTCCCTCACTGTGTAGTTTAAATCCAAGAAAAATAAAATCTCAAACTTTTATTAAATTTCAAACAGTATAAATATATATTTTTTTAATTGATTTTTATTAATCCTAAATTCGGGAGATCTAGTCATGGTACACGTTTCAACTTTATTTTTGTACGATTTTTTATTATTTAGATAAGCAAATTTTTTTTCGTAATAAAATTAGAATTGATACAAGTCAAATTTCTGTACCCATTCATAAATCTTAAATGCAGATTTTTCTTTTGTAACCACACCTTCTGCCAGTTCAGCTGTTGAAGGCAGATAAATCGCAAACAGACTGGAACTCTCACAGAGACTCCGACCTTTTGATCAGTCTCAAATCAAACAGAAAGAAACCGGTGAAATAACACCAAGGTAAACAACTCTCCCAGATTGTTTTCTATATGAAGAGCTCCTTCTAAGATCAGATTTCTCTAGATAACAACAAAAATAAATCAATCTATTAACACTTTTATAGTTTATTGATTAATTTAAATGAATTCAGTATGTAAATGAGGATTATCGGTCGCGATATAAAGGAAAATATATTTTTTTATAGATACAGTAAGCTTCTTCGAAATAAAATATGTTGCTCTTACCACACTATTTCTGATCTCCCACAAGGATCCTTCTTAAGTCTAATATTATTCAATACATTCATAAATGATTATCTGAAATTCAAAAAATTTAATATAGCCCACTTTGTCAATGATACAGTGATATATTCCTTTCTTTCTATTACCGAATTACACAATCACAAATAAACTAAAAGAATCATAAAAAAAAAATTGATATAATTTTCTATGCTAGAATCATGAACATAGTTTTAAATGGTGCTTCTATCCTCACAAGCCAAATCCATAAAACATTTAGGAGTGCTATTAGATAATAAAATATTAATTTAAAATTAGATAATGTACGAAACGTTTCCATGGTTTATCCACCAGAAATTGATATTATGTAAGCCAATACTAAGAGGTATCACATAAAATATGCCTGTCCCATATGGAGCTTCACTAATTTAAGTATTCCAAAACTGATGCTTAAGAATTGTAAACAACTATTAGCATGACAAAGAATAACTAAGATGAATCAATAATTAAATATAGATACCTTATATGAATACTTATACAAATTGTCTCACAATTTCTTACATTCTTGTTTTAACTCTTTTTACTGCTTAATGACCGAATTAGAAAATTATACAAATAATAACCCGTAGATAGAGGCGCAAGAGAACTTAACATATATTGATGTACAAACCATAAATAGTGATGTTTATTTTATTTTATTTAAAAACTGTTTGGTATTTATTTTTCTTTCAGTTTATTTCTCACCAAAATGTAAAACGTAGCTCATATTTAAGAAGTATAAAATAAAAATGAATTGTATAAGGGTCTATACCGAAGCTATAAAATATTTATTCTATATATTAATATCTATAATGTATACATTTTTATGAATACATATAATATGTTGCTGAAAAATTTGATAACCTAGCATTAATAGA
>NW_027111663.1:425073-439781 GCF_000696795.3 Halyomorpha halys
TATTATTTGTATATATTTTAATTCTATCCTTTTTAAATTATGTGAACAGTTTTTTTTTTCATATCATAAGCGTACAAATACAATTAAAATAGTATATATCTGCTATGTAATTTATATCAGTAATAAACATTTTACGGGTTAATTTAACTACAGATATAAATATATTGATTTTATATATTTATCTTTCAAATTTAATTTCAAAATGCCAAAGTCGAAATGTCACAATAAATAAATTATTATTGAAACATATTAAAAAAGATTTATATAAGTGGATCAGAAGTACCAAAAATAATAACTAAATATTTACGAATGGTTAGTTTATTTTTAAATATTAAAAGTTAATAAACATTAGCTATCACCTCAGAATGATTCACGAAAAAATATTAAATATCAATAGTAAAATTATGTCAAGTTTTCTTAAGAGTCATAACTTGGGCGAAATTATAAAATTAAAATAGTGATATTTTAGCCATTATTAATATTTTATAGTTTAATTTAATTATATATTTAAAGATTGAAATTTATGTAAGCTACGATTTTTCTTCAGGTTTAGTTTAAAAACGCCAATAAAGCCAATATATTATAATAAATGATTATTAAAACATGTTTAACACTTATATGAGTAGATCATAAATACCAAATATAATAAATAAATATTAGGTTGACTAATGAAAAAAAAAATTAATAAAAGCTAATAAATATTGGTAATTATTAGAGAATAATTTACACTATAATAAATTAAAGTAGCCACAATTTTAAATAAGAATCATTTAGCTTTCGTTTTACTAATAAATCTTTGAATAAAAAAAAATAATAATATTTTTCCTTTTATTGTTTTGTACTACATCGGGTCATATATTTGATATACAGTATACTGTACAGTGATAAACTTAATACAGACAGATTTTGTATCCAAAAATCAAAATCCTCCAATTATTAAAAATAATATTTTTTTTTTCTCAGCCAAGACTCCCATTGGAGTCCTACACTGCCTAAAAAATAATATTTAAATCATACACGAAATGAGCCATGCGTGTAAGGTAGTAGACTGTAATTATTATTATATTATGTTATCTTTGGAAAACAAAATTATTATAATAATTATTAATATGTTTTTGTTAGTTAGATCAAGGTATATATAATCTTAAGTTGAAGGTAAAAAAAAGGTCCTTTGTACCTGAGGAAGTACAGGTGTCACCTTAGCAACATTGAGTCTGTTTCAGTGCTGGTTCGAATCTGGCCTGAGTATTCCGTATATCAGAAATGACGATGTAGGGTGTAAAATAAAAGCTGAAGGGAAAAAATATAAACGATTTTTTTATTTAAAAATTTCAAGCTAAAATATTTATGGTTAACTTCACAGTGGTGCTAAATACATTTCCACTAACTTCTTGTACAAAGATTCACAATTTTAACTTTACGATAAAGGATTAAGTTTTAACAATTAAAACTTCTCTCTTCTAGAAAAATTACTACTATTCAACTAATTTTCCTGAAAGAGGGAACCTTTAATTGAATTTGTAAGTGGAATGCTATTGTTAATGTACTTAGTAAGACTGTGAAGTAGGGGATCAGGTATATTAGTCTATTTTCGATTATTTAATTTAATTCTCAATTAACGCCTCAAGTAAATATGACTTTAAAATCTCTAGAATTATTATTATTTCCATTCATAAATGCCAAGATCCTTTGATACAGCTTCAATTTAAAATTTGTTTGAGTTAATTTCGTAGTAGATTTGAATATGCAGTAGTTGCCGATTCCACGACTCCAACCTTTCCATGCTCCATATTCAGGGACTGTTAAGTTTAAATTGCTCAGAGCTAAGCTCGCTTTTAGTAAGTTCTGCTCTACTTGATGCATTCAGTAACGACTCCTGTATACAATCAGATGTCCGACACGAAGGATATGACAATGAAAATTCATGAATTATAATTTTTACACCAAGGATCAATAATGGTTCCTTTTCTGTACATTATATATAAGGACGACTTGGCTACTTACACACTGATTTAATATTTATTCTATATATTAATATCTATAATGTATACATTTTTATGAATACATATAATATGTTGCTGAAAAATTTGATAACCTAGCATTAATAGAAGTCATTTATGTTCCAAAATTTTCACAATGTAATATATATTTTATATTAGGTGTGTCATTCAATTAATTTTTAATCTCATTCGACTGTATACAATCAGATGTCCGACACGAAGGATATGACAATGAAAATTCACGAATCATAATGTTCACACCAAGGATCAATAATGGTTCCTTTTCTGTACATTATATATAAGGACGACTTGGCTACTTACACACTAATTTAATACATAGTCTTGCATATGTTCTAAGTTTCCACACAACAAATTACACTGGAGTAAACAAGATCTATCCGCTTTTTTATCATATTTAAAATGTTTATTTAAGTTATTTAAAATAAAATTGTTTTTAGAGTTCTACTTCTGGGTAGTTTCTCTACATCCTGTATCATATCATTATGTCATTATGATCAAATTTACTTGTATTTTTTATACAGTTGTAAATATCAATAAATAAATAAAAATAAAATTGATATTAACATATCACTGCTTCCCTTGAATACTGGCACAATTAAAAAAAATGTATTTTTTCGAATTTTTTGCTTAACGTGTTCCAAATAAAGTGTAGTTTCACCATAAAGAGCGGTACATGTTCATTTTCTATAATTTGGCACAGGAGAACTGATGTGCTAGCATCGAACTGTACACAATCTTTCCTGAACAACGGCATAAGTTAAGTTGTTAAAAAGACTTTTTTGAGTTATTTTCTTTAAAAGTGACACATTTTACTTTGAATCGAGTTGGAAGCAGTTATTTTTTGTTAACAGTGTCCTATTTTGACCTAAACTTAACGACTTTTTAATTGTTGTTTTAATTGCTGTGCGTGGAGTATATGAGATTGGTAGCTGTGTATTCAGATGACGAAATTAGTTTCAGTTTTTACAGTGATAATTGTGCTGGACAGAAAAAAAATCAATTTATGATAAACCTATAGTAGTACGCAATATGTAAATTTCTCAATATCAATTCGTAATATTATAAAAACTCATATTTAGAGATTTTTTTTTAAAATGTATTCATTGCTATTTACAACTGTACATTATAATACATTTAGTAAAAATGATCTCAGTTAAATTGTTACAGGCGTGTAAAGAAACTACCCATTGGTAGCATTCTAATGACGTTACATTAGCAGATCTCGTGCCCATCTTCTTTTCAGGCGCCTCGGAGGATTGTCAGGAATGGAAGAGGAAGCAAGGTTAAAAACTAGTGGGTTTAGTTGGTTAGGGAGTTAGTAATGGAAGGAGTGATATCTGATTCGGCCTAGATTTTATTTGTATTATTATATTAGTATGATTTTATTTGTAACAAAGTAAGGAGCATTGAGAATTTTACGAAGGTTTTTGGATTGCAATGACTGAATACGAGAGGAATTCGAAGGTCCAGTGGAGCCCCAAAGCACAACTCCATACATCCAGATTGGTCTTATTACAGTCATGTAGATCAGTCTTTCGTAATGAATTGGAAGTTTAGACAGTTTGACTAGTAAGTGCTGTAAAAGTCGAAATCGACGTGGTTTCCTGTCTTTTCAGTCTTGTGTGAGGATTTCAGGTTAGTCGTTTGTCCAGATGTAGTCCAAGGCAGCGGATCTGTTCGACAGGGGCAAGATTTACAACATTATTAAAGGAGACTGTAGATCAGTCGGTAGGTTCACTTCGAAGTGTAAAGGTGATTTGATGGGATTTATTTTAATCCTCCAATTACGACACCATTCTTCGAGGGCTGTGATATGGGATTGGAGAGTTAGGGATGCAATCAAAGGGTTATTATTAACAGCTAGCACACATGTGTCATCAGCATAAATGGTGAGGGAAGTGTTAGGATTGGTTGGGATGTCAGCTGTATAGACGGTGTAGAGGATGGGCCGAGAATACTACCTAGAGGAACACCAGCGAACTGAGAATAGAGGGAAGAATAGGAACCGTTGTGGTTTACATGGAATAATCTATTAGTAAGAAAGGAACGGATGATGAGAAAATATGAAGGAGGTAGGAATTTACGGAGTTTGTAAAGCAGTTCTGGGTGCCAGACTTGATAGCCTGTTCTACATCGAAAAAGACTCCCGCACAGTAAATTCCGCGATTCAAAGAAGACAAGACTACGTCCACCCCACGATAGTAAAGTGGGATGTTTGGAATCCAAACTGGTGATCAGGGATTATATGATTGGAATCTAGGATGGGGTATAGGCGTTTTAAAATGAGTTTTTAGAGGATTTTGCCCATAATTGGTAATAGAGAGATAGGACGGTAGGAGGATAGGTATTCTGGTGGCTTTTGGAGCTTAGGTATCATTTCAACTATTGATAATTTCTATGGGTCGGGAAAATATGTGGAACGGAGTACAAAAAATTAAATCCTACTATTACTACAGTTCTCCGTGATAAGACAATTACGAACCTAAGCTGAAAAAGTTGTTCTTTGGTATCAAGAAAAAATTAATATTCTTTGTCTTGTACGTAACTTATTTATTTTTTTATTATTTGGTCAGTTCTATTTCATTATATGTTTGATATCGATATATGTTTTTATTTATATATCATTACTTTTTTTCTTTTATTTATAAATGTCTTTATTATTGTTATTTAATTTTTTTTATTCAGTGAATGCTGTTGTTATCGTACATATATATTTTTTTATTTTTTCTCTCTTTTTCCCATTTGTCCTTATATTTCTGTACGTATTGTATAAATGAATATTTGAACACTGATACTCAATGCACTTAATTTGTGGTAGAATGTATAAATTCTCTTCAGTAAAATATTCTTTTTCAATATTTAAAAAAAAAAAGAAATAACAATAATATTCCAAAATTTTACTATTCTTGCAATTCCTCTAAATTTTTATGTGTTTTTTTTCCTTTTAATTATTTCAAGTCTTTTTCACTTTTGTCATTGCACTTTGTAATTTATTTGTTTTGTTATTTTCCTTTCCTATAACACAAACATTTATTATACAAAAAAAATTAGAAGACAATAATAAAGTTTGACACTAATTGTTGAATAAATCTGTATTTAAAATGTTTATAAGCTAATTATGTTAAATTACTCGTGCTGCCACTATTCAAAACCGCGATATGGTTTTGTGGTCATAAATGAAACACACAGTAAGGTGATAAAACGTTTTAATGTATGTCTTATGTTTCAGTCCCAGTTACAGGCCTTCACCAATGTTTATAATTATCAAAAATAATATTAATTAGAATAGTAAGTGTCATAAATTTAATGTAAATCGTAAGCTTCTAAAAGACATGAAAAGATACACAAGAAAAAATACTGAGATACGTTAAAGATTGTAAAATATTCAAAAGTTTATGAAAATAATAATTCCAAATAAAAATACTAAAATCTTCACTATTAGTTTTGGAATATTTTTAGCATTCTTCTGTATTTTTAGTAAAAAAAAAAAACGGTTTGTTAATTAATTTTTCCTCCTTTTTTTTACATTGTTGTTTAGTAAAAGGCTTTCCTATTTTTTAAAGTAATAATTGATAACTATAAATATTAAACGGTTTATGTATATAAGCCATCTAGCTTTAATAAAGGAAAATATAAATACAAGCAAATCATAGATCGAAAACGCATTGAAATATGTTAAATGTAAAATATTTAAAATTTTAAAAAAAATTATATTAGATGATAAAAAATATTAAAGTTTAAACAATTTTTTTTTATATAAAGGAATAAATCTGTACCTCGGAGGGATACAAGACTATGTCCAGTAGTAATTCACATGCTTCAGAAGGATAAAACTCCAATGGTGTTCTATCCCTCTAAATGAAAGTGGACTTGGTGTTGTTTTAAAACATGCTATATCCGGTTCTAACTGGTTTTGGACATAGTGCTCTATTCCTCTAAGAAATATGAGAAAAGCTGATTTTAACTCTGTAATAAAGTCAATATGGAAAAGAATGGACATAGTGTTGTATCCCTCCGAGGTACAGAAATAATAGTTGAAATTATCATACACATGGGTATGGAATAAAATACTTTAAATAGCAATCAGAACTTCTTTTGTGTTATTTTTATAAAATCTTTTGTTTAAAAAAAGGGCTTCGCTGTTTCTTAAATAATGATTGATAAATGAACAGCAGCTGGATAAGAAAGGCAATGCCAACTGGAGTCTTATTATTTTCTTTTTTTTCCCCCGTTCAGCCTGAGGCGCTCTGATTAGAGATCATCGATTCTCGGCAAAGACTGGGCCCTTAGTTCTTTAAAAACCGTAGCTCTTTAAAAATCAAATAATGTGATTTCAATTATATATATATTTTAAATATTTAAATAACAAATATTTTAAATCATATTTCCAGGTTAATGATGTAAAAAAAAAAACCATTAACAATGGCCAACATTTTCGAAAAATGCCCTATCTACCACAGAAATTTAGGGCCAAAAAAAAAAAAAAAAAAAAAAAAAAAAAAAAAAAAAAAAAAAAAAAAAAAAAAAAACTTGAGGATCGAGTTATACACAACCTATTCTGAAATAACAAATAATAGGATATTAAATAATTCTATATTTATTTTAGATATTTAAACAGCCTGTAAAACACTTGTTCAATTTCTACCATTTTCTGACTTGTACTACTTTTCCCAACCTAATTACCTAATTAATTAATGACTCCACATTCAACTATAATACATCATCCAAATTATAAACTAAGAACATGCTCCTTGTTATACTTGAGCCGAAATATGGTACTCGAGACCTGGGCCAGGGGGAACAGTTAATCGATAATGCCTGTAAACGAGTAGATAAAAACATCTTTCTTAAGAATCGATTTTTAGCGTTTACTTATGCATACTCTGTGCCTACAACGTTCCAACGTCAACGAGTTTCTCAAAGCAGACGTCTTCATTCAATATAGTATCGTTCAAAAAAGCTTCATTTATTTTTGAAAAACGAAAATTTGAACACAATTCAAAAATGAAAAGTATTGCATTTACCAAGTAATTTTAACGCCTGCTGAAATGATTTTGTAGTTTAATATCCTGATACATGTGCAAGAATCGAAGTTTATACAACCTATTCTTAATAGCTTATACAAAAAAAAATTTAAATAAATCCAATAATTTATAATTTTTACACAGATTTATTTTCCCCATTTTCATCAACGTTTCGGGGCTTTGTTTTCTCATCTTCAGAATTTTTTGTGTCTCTGTTTTTCAAACTTCAATTTTATGTTAGATATAAGCAAGGACCATCAAACATGTTTTTCTCCCCAACAATGATTAAAAAACATTCTCTTTTTAATTTTCATTATTTCTTGCAGACTGTAAATGATTAATCTCTCGAAGAATTCTTTACTTAAAAAAAAATTAATTCAGCACCGATACAACCTATGAAGGGTCAGAGGTGCAGTGCTTTGTATGGGAGTACTGTTACTAAATCAACGATTGTGCAAGGAGGTGATTTGGTCGGAATCAAGCTCGGCCGACCGATTTTTACCCACTTCATTAAGCTGGGTGGACCCTGAAGGGATTCCGAACCCACAGAGTTGACTCGTGGCTACAGTGAAACTATAATTATCTGCCCCAGCCGGATTCGAACCCGGGTCTTTGTAATTAACAGTGCCTTACAACTGAGCCATCCGCTCCCGAATTGTTTATTTATTCGTAAATTATTAATTTCAATACATCCTTAATTATTGTAATTTTGATCATCCTTAGAATCGGAAATAAATCAGGATGACAAATTCAGGAAGATTTTATTATATAGAAAAGTAATAATAATATTAATGTTAAGACATAATGTGAAAAATCAATCTCCACTCTATGAGTCTTAGTTTTGATGTGATGTGCAGGGATATGCAGTCTAGCTGATTGGAATGTTGATCTGAGATGTGCTTTGTTTGATCTTCATTTGAGCGAGTTCGTCAGTTTATGCTATGACGATCCCAGAATTGATGAAACATTGATGGTTGGTCCATTTTTTGGTATTTGACAGACTTAAGATTATGTTTTCGAAATCTTCTACTTATATCATAAGAATATTTTTATTACTTTTCAGAGTCTTAGTTCTTCTTTTATATGCTTCTAATATAATTATCGAAATATGGAAGGAGTTGAACTTGAAGTTGGAACTTGGAGTAGGCTGGAGGAGTAACATGTATAGAACAAGGACCTAATGGTACAGTAGTACAAGAGGTCCTTGTACCGCTTTGAGGAGCTCTGATGAGGTCGTGTCCTGTGGTCCTTGGATTAGCATTTTATTGCCCTTGTAAGGATCGAATCCTGGACTCAACTAAGTCCGGTCAGGAGAGGACTTTGGCCCCTACGACACCACCCTCTGTCAGCCATTTAATAACGGCGAGAATGTCTTCGCCTTCTAGGAGAACATGTCACTTAAGATTTTATTAGAAAGTTTTTCCGACGCATCTGCAGCATGAGGTTAAGCTCAATCTGATATAAATGTATAATTCGGAAGGAGAAAAATATGATTTGTCAACTTTACAACTAATTTTAAATTAAATTCTCAACACCTCATTTTAACCTTCTTTTTTTTTTAAATAAGCGAAATTTGAAATATGATCAAAATAATATTATTTCAGGACAAAAGTCGTCTACGGATGATTAACTGTTGGTAACTAATCCTGCTGTATACCACCACCATATTCAACTCTAATTACTGACAAAATGACTTAAAATCAAAAAGATCATTGCACATCTCACGTCAAGTTCATTGAGGAATAGCGAAGGTTTATACTCATTGTACTTAACTAATAATTAGTTACCAGTTCTTTGTATTGGGACGACAAAACGGTTCGCTTTACGCAATAAACACAATTCACTTTTATCTAAAACATTTACTTTGCCTAATGTTCTTTTAAAAAAAAAAAAATACTGATTTGTCTCCATTCCATTTCAATGACGATGGATTGATATTTAATTTTTATAAAAAACAAAAGCTACGCAGATTAGTACACGATTATAGTTTTAATTCATTATATGCATTGAGATCTCTAAATACGGTACAATCACAATGACTGATAACTTGAAATTTAATGAAGTAGACGAAAGAACCAATTAACTATTTGTGATGAGCTGGTCTTCAAGTTAAAATAAAAAAATTAATCAAATTCCATTATAACCTGCCAAAATTCAATTAAATTTTTTTAATATAAGCGAAACGTTAAATATGGTATATTTTTGGTATAAATTGTCCAATTTCAATGATTTTTTTTTATTTTGCAGGAAATTTAATCTTCATCCAAATAACAGTAATAGATATAAGTATCCTTATAAACAAAACCTTTTTTTTTTTTTTTAAGTAAATTCATTATCTATCATATTGACTCATAGTATATGAAAAATGTATACATTCTGAATTATGCGTTAATAATGTTTAAATTTTATGTGAATAAATTTAGAATTTAAATGGCTAAAAACCTTCCCTGGCTCCTAAAAGATTTTAACAATTTGGAAAAAAATAAAACAGCCTGTAAATCGGTTATGAACTTTTTTTTTGTATTTTTTTGTCCGAATATTTTGGAATGAATGATTAAATTTACATCACTTTTAATTCTACAGAATAAATACAAGATTTGAATAGTTGAACCTTATAACGAACATTATAACATAACATTTTTATTTACATTATTATTAGATTAGAAAGTACGTTATGATCTTTCTAAAATTTTTGAATCAGGCTCAAAAGCCTATTTTCACATTCTGTTATATTATCCTGTTACATGTCCCAGAATAAATAAAGAATATTATTATTATTGCATAAAAATATCTTCCAACTATCTATTTGGCGAAGTTCTGACCCACTATTTAGGTCTTCATCAGGGCTAAAAATAAAAAGATACAAAGAAGAGTGAAAGAGTGATATAAAAAATATAAAGATGAAAGTTAAATTTAATTTAAAATTGAATTAAAATGAAAAAATAAAAAAAACTTGCTAATATTTGTCCGATTTAGGTGATCTTTATTTCTTTGTTAACGTTATTATACTGCCAATCATATTTTCTCTTATCTATAGTATATGAAAAAATTTATACATTTTGAGTTTTGCGCCAAATAGTAAAAAAACTTCTCTGGTTCTCAAGAGTTTAAAGTTTTGAAAAAACAAACAAAAAAAAAAAACAGCGTTTAATCGGTTATGAACTTCTCTATTTATTTTCTCTTGTATTATTTTGTACGAATACTAATAAATGTAAGTTGTTCTTTTAAAAATTTAATTTTAATTTAATAGATAATAATAATTTAATAATACTAACAGATTCGTTCAAAATAAAGATTTTTTTTTTCAATTTATTTCCTAATTCCGAGAATGGTGGTTGATGTACTATGATTCATAAAGTGGTTAAATAAAGAATTTCTTTACACTCTGTAGAAAGTTCAGATTTGCATAAACGATTTGGCGGTCGAACAAACCTATTCTTTATAAATTTGTCATTTCCGTTTTTACCCATCAATTGCTTACTATTCGTTTAACGAATTTCATTTCTTTAAGTTTTTTTATTTTTTCCCACTACGTGAGTGGCAAGAGAAGAAACTAATTCGAATAATTAAAAACATTTTTCCATTATATTTTATATTGAGCTCGAAGAAATTTTTATAAATGTAATATTAACTAAAATATGTACTATTTATTAAATAAATCAAAACTTGTATCCTTTTTTGTCTCAACACTTATTATTTTTCAACAGTCCAACCATGGCCGCAACCATCTTCAATTATAATTTCTTCCGCACATTAAATTTCGAATTACTTTTGCAGTCTATTCTGCCCAGGTCATTCATTAATTATAAGTTAAAACCTATTTTTTAAAATTTAAAATCATAAATATTTAATTATTTATGTTAATTAATATTATTATAAATACTTGTGTATATGGTAGTGATTTTGTGTGGATAATTTTATATAAGAAGAAATAAATATTTATGATTTAAAATTTTAAAAAATAGGTTTTTAACTTATAATTAATGAATGACCTGGGCAGAATAGCCTGCAAAAGTAATTCTAAATTTAATGTGAGGAAGAAATTATAATTGAATATGTCCTTGAAGATGGCCGAAACGTTGGACTGTTGAGACAAAAAAGGATACAAGTTTTGATTTATTTAATAAATAATTACCTTGTCTTAAGAAATTGAAATAATATGATTAAAATATGTACTTTTTAATGGTATTAATCCAATGTAATATTCACTTTGGCATTTTTGGTTTCAAAGAAGCAGAACTAAGTTGTTTCATTTCGAATATACCGCAAATTCACCCTAGTGGAAAATTCGAACGCATTTTAAAGACTATTAATTCCCTTTGTGGTCGAAATTGTTTAAATGTTCGATACAACATTTTACCGAAGATGTTTCCACTGTATTATCTCCTAAAGGGATAGAACCGGGGAATAGCACGAACCAATTAACATGTAAATCCACCCTTGATGATGATCCCGCCAGCCCCACTCCATTCTCCCGTTTTCGGATAGGGAAAAGAAGCTGGACACTTTTTTGCAAGCGGTAATCCCCTCGTTCCGAGATAACCCCGGCACTTGCCAAGATTTACATAAATTATCTCGCTTGTCTTATTCATTCAGGTCGCTTAATGCCGGAACCTCCTCCTACTTCGCCCTTTTAAACCCAACTTGGCCCATCATCTCGGCTTAACCAATAGCTAACGACTTGTCCTCTGGGGCTTATTTAACAATTCTTGGAGATTTAAACCAATCAAAAGCGTCCCTCTACTTCACAAAAACGGGAGTTTTAAATTGTGAATTCAGTTTCACTTTAATTTATTTATTTATTAGTCATCTGAGAATGACCCTCTTACGAAATATTATTTTAATTGTAAAATATGTTGATTATTCGCAATATACTCAACTTTTTTTTTTATTTTCTATCCTTTCTAATTTCTACCTAAAGAAATTTTTATAGATTGTATTTTTAGTTATATTTAAAATAGTTTATTTTATTATCTTTGTGTATTTTAAACATTTTTGTGGTTAGTTATACTTATTTAGTATACTTTTTATTTTACTTTTGTGTATTCAAATTGTTCTATTTTTCGGCTTTTCTTTTTCTTATTATTTTATATATATGTATATATACATAATACATATATTATGTATAATTATATACATATATATGACTCTAGACTATAGCCACTTTTATAACAGTGTTTAAATGAAGATATAAAAATCTGTACCGCTACAATCCATAAAGGATCAGAGATACAATACTTTGTATGGAAATACTGTTTCCTGAACAACGGCTGTGAAAGCAGGTGATTTGTTCACGATCTATCAGGAACGCAAGATTTTTCCCCAATTTAAAGTACCCACAGGCATGACTCACAGGTATAGTAACAGAATAAATAATTATCTGCCACAGCTGAATTTGAAACCTGGTTCATATCGTTAGTAATACCCTTGCTTTACTCACTGAACCAGAGATAAATAAATAAAAAGTGATATATTTACTTAAAAGCAAAATGAGTCTTCATATTACAATTTCTTCTACATTCTTTGTCGCTTATTTTTCTTTAATATAATAAATGTCAGAAAACCCAAAGATGTAATATTACATCTTTTATTCAAAATATTAATAACAAAAAAAAAAAGTTGTTAAAAGTGGAAATATACAGTGTTTATATTCTCTTAATAAGTGTATTGTTGACATTACTAAGGGGAAAAATATCACCGAAAGAGTAGATCGTGGAATCGATCCAGTCGAGGCGAGGGGTAATTTACTTCTGAAATTTACAGTTTACACTCGGCCACTCAGCAAAAGCACTTCTTAGCCTGAATTATGTTTGTTTCCTCCCCTTTCTCACTTAAACACATCGTGTCCTTGCTTTTAGGCCGAGAAATAGCAGTTGGGTTTACATAAAGACCCTCGGATTTATCAAGATGTATACTCCAAATCTAATTGAAGGAGAAGTATTATAGTTTCCCGTAAACAAAACAGAATTAATGCTTGTGTTATGAAGAGCACTTCTCTTGTCTCACGATGCCAACAACTATTCCTGGATTTGATAAAGCAGTAGCATATTTTGATTATTGTTCCGAAAATGGGGGTTATTTCAGTAGAATTCTTAAACTTTTTGTAATCATTATACCATTAACATTACTGACCATTATTAATAGTTTCAATTAAATTCTTTGCAAATATTTGAAGAAGTGGCAAATCCACGAAATGAAACTCGACCTTCCCACCCCCGATTGATTAAGTTGATAATCTATAGGATCCTGTATATCAAAGATAGCCAGGTAGAGGGAAAATAATTTTTTTTTAAAATGAGGTTATTATTTCATCATTCATTATTTTATACAAAAAAGTTTATATTTATGTTATAATAATAATAATAATGTGAACCGCCACAACCCATGAAGGGTCAAGGGTGTAGTACTCTGTAAGGAAGTACTGTAACTAGTAAACCAACGGTTGTGCTAGGAGAATATTTAGTCAGAATTACGCTCGGCTGTTAGATTTTCTCCAATTAAGGCTACTCACTTTAAGGGCTTCTGAACCCTCAGGGTTGAATAACGGGTACAGTAACAGAATAAATAATTATCTGTCACAGCAGTATTCGAACCCGAGTCCTTGGAGTTAGTAGCACAATGCCTTACCACTTGACTACCCCGCTTCCAATCATAATTACCACCATTATAATTATTCCTAATCAACATTAATTAATTTTAGTTTGTTTTAAACTGGAAAATAGAGTGAAATACATAAGATAAATCTAAAATAAAATATAATAAAAAATCTAAATCTAAAATAAAATGGGATATTACATAATGAATATATATTTCAAAATATATATCTTTTTTTCCATGGTAACTGTATTTATATCTCTATGACTTCATTTAGTATCACTTTTTGGACTCAGGTGACCTCCAAATATTTATTTCCATCGAAAACTCAAATTCAATTTTTTTGCGATGGATTACTCTCCCTTACTGTATATTCCATATATAGGTATGTGAAAAATTTTAAAAAAAGAATAGAGTAAAATATAATAAAAATACAAATACTTCTCGCAATGACTCATGCAAAAGTAAAATTCATTAACGTCACTAATTAAGTTAAAAAAGAAAAAATGGCTCGGTAGGTTGCTGTTTCACCGATACAAGTTATATCTCCTTCATTCATTCTAAATATAATCAAACCTTCAGAAAACGTAAATTGTTTCCTTGGTAACTAGACCTCGGTAAATATTTTCTTAACTTTGAACTAAAAACCGACTAAGATACCTTATTTTAGATTTCTAGGACATCTGGAATAGCAATCACTGGCATAATCTTAGAACCCTATCTGAAAGGTTGATCTACGACAGTCCGGATAGAGAAGACGATTACAAAGGGGAAAGTTAAATTTAAAATATGGCCGCATGAATTAAAATTTTACAATAGTTTACGAGCACATAAGAATTACATACAAGTACAATGGTATTATGTAGGTAAGTGAAATAAAAAACATTACTTCCAAATCTATTTACTAATTCTGATTTCTCTTAATTTAGTTACATTAGTAAAAAAAAAAAAAAAAAAAGAAAGAAAAAAAAGAAAAACTGTACGGGATTTTTTTACTAAATTATATGCTTTATACCATCATAAAATGACCTCTATTTCTTCATTTAGAAATTATATATGATGTATTAAA
>NW_027111663.1:439831-448043 GCF_000696795.3 Halyomorpha halys
AATTTTAAGTTTTTTATTATTAAAATATTCTACTTGTATAGCAAATTACTCATATGTTATGTAGTATTATTATATCATTCTTCCAGTTCTGATATATTATATCTATCAGGTCAAATAAACATTATTATTATTATGTTCTATTTTTTTGTTTTTTTTAGCATCACTTTAATTTACTTTAATTTAATTCACTTTTTAGCAAAAAATATCACAAGTTTGAACTCTCTCCCTTCGTGGACCAATGCAACAAGATTGCCAGCCTAATTTTTAAAAATGCGGTGCGCGCATGACACAATTTACATCCCTAAAAGGGCTAAAACAATAAGTTTTTATTTTTCTGTTGGTATATAAACAAATGCCAAGAAAACAAAGGTATGTTGAATCGGAATAGATCGTGGATAATCGGCGATCTCCGACTTTCCAGTATCAATTTCTCTATTTTTCTACTCTATTAATTAATAAAATTCATTTATAGTTCATATGGAAGCAATTTTGATTACTGTTATCATTAGGAAATGGTACATTGTTTTATATATATACAAAATTAAAAGTACTTAGAAGAAAGAATTTTTTGAAAAATTGGCATTTACGCCCATTTTAACTATTTCAATGAGGATATTAAACATTTTGTTAAACATAGAAATATCGAGTTTAATCGAAACTGTTTGAGCCGTGGCAAGGCATTATTGCTACTGACTCAAAGGACCAGAGTTCGAATCCGGCTGTAGTCGATAATTATTTATTCTGTCACTAGGCAACCCTATAGATTCTGGAGTCCACCTTGCCCCATAAAGTGGGTACTCTTAACTGAGAAAGCATTTGGTGATTGAGTGTGATCGTGAAAAAATCACCTCCTGGTATAAACCGTTGTTCTAAAAACAGTACTTACCCAGTAAATACTGAACCCTGGCCCTTCACGGATTGTAGAGGTTCACATTATTGTTATATAAATATATATAGTTAATAGAAAATAATAAATAAATAATAGAGATAGTATAGTAGGAATACATACAGTTATGTATTATCTATTTAGATAAAGTTGTGTTTAGCTACAAACATTTCTCTGAACGAAATGACAAACGAGAAAAAAACATTTATTCCTCAAACACAAAATGAGCCTATGAGCCGGTCCCTTTTTGTAATAAATCAGAATTTTTCTAATCAAAATCTCTCTCTTCCACCATTCCCGTATTTCCCATGGTAATTTTCGGAATGATTTGAACTGAAAGGAGAAAATTGCTATTGGAGCAATGTGTTTCCTTAACGCAAATTGGACAGATAAGTTATGAAGAGTTAGTTTAGTTTCAACGAATAACGTTCATTTTCAAAGATAAATGTAATTGTTTCTAATATACTGGCACGAGGATCTCTCTCTTTTTTTCCTTTGAGCTAATATTTCAAAAAGTAATATCATCTCTCATATTCTAGTGGTTTTTATATTATAAAATATATTATACTTTTATGATTGCACATAATTTACTAGTAATTTATATATTCTTCTCAAATGATTATATCCTTTTTATAACAGGAATTACTGAATTGAATACTTTTTTTAATAAAAAATATTTAAAGTTTATTTTAACTACGATTTTTATTTAAATAAAAAGAAAATAAATTAATTATTAAATAAATCAAATGGTATCCTTATTAAGTCTCAACATTCTTTATTATATCAACAGTCCAACGTTTCGGCCAGTTCGGCCATCCTCAAGAACAATTTAAACATTTAACAGCCCATTATGTATTCATTTGTAACAATTTTAAAAACAACATTATTATTAATAATATAACATACCATAAATAAAAACAAATTTTCTTTACTAATAAACTATTAGTAATAAACAAATAAATATATTTTTGTTACTATTTACAATTAATTTTAATATGAATTTAATAATTGGAATAAATAAAAATTGAGACCAAAATACAATTTGAATTAATTAATTGAAGTGTGGAAGGTTATAAATAGTTTGTTTATCTAATAGTGGATAGTGTAGTTTTAATATAAAACGAATGAAGGTTTAAAAAATAGGTAACTAGACATAAGCTTATTAATAATTAATTTGATTTTCTATTAATTGATTTTTCATATGGTGATTTTGACTTGAATTTGTAGATCCGAGCAAAATAGCTTGTAAAACATTTTTTTTTTTATTTTGATGTGAGGCATAAATTTATATTTACTATATTTATTTATTTTTATTTATATTTTAGGCCAAAACGTTGGACTGTTGATATAATAAAGAATGTTGAGACTTAACAAGGATACAATTTTATTTATTTAATGGATAAATACCAGTCTCAAGAATTTGGATAAATTATATAAAATTTAATTTTAATTTAATTGAGAATGTTTATTAATGAATAAATTTTTAACGTATTTTTTTTTTTAATTTCATCATTATCATTACAATTTATTACTGTCTATATAATAAAACTAAGCTGTACTTGTATCTAATTATTCAATCACTAACTCATTGATCACTGTTGTATCACAAAAACGACTGATTACGTTTAATAGTTCTCAAGATACACTTTTTTATAAACTAATTGTTAACAACAAAATAGCGAAAAAGCAATACTTAGTGAGTTCAGTTGGGGGAAACTTTTTTAACGTTTTGAAACAGCATTCAATTTACTCCCCTTAACAATAGTAGACAGGCTTAATTTTGACTAGTAATTATACATAGTTTTATTAAAGTAATTAAAAAATTGGGTCATTACTCTTTTTTTGGCTCTTGGACTAGCAAAAAATATATTAATTAATTTATAATCCTAATCACTTTATTGAGACTGGTTAATTTTTTTAAATAAATACTTTAATTTCTGTCTATTTTTGTCTCAACACATTTTATTTTTACGTTTCGGCCATCCGGCCATCCTCAGGAGCAATTTTGGAACTATATGATTTAAAAACTCAACTTCATGCAGGCTATTCTGCCCAGGTCAAAACAACAATATCTAATTAGTCAATATTCACATTAAAACCAAAATTAAAATCATTTATCACAATCACTATTTGTTAAATAGTGGAGTATTTGTTAGAACATGGTGTTGAGTTTTGAATCGTATAGTTCCAAAATTGTATTGAGATTGTCCCTGAGGATGGCCTGATTGGCCGAAACGTCGTGAATAATAAGAAAAATAAAATGTGTTGAGACTAAAATGGATAGAAACTAAATTATTTATTTTAAAAAAATATTAATTTTTTTTTTGATTGTAATTAAATGGAATAAGTTTGGAGCTAACTCGTTCTGTCATGATTCTTTATGATATGTATATATATACTGTGACTTCACCCATATGTTCAAGGTGGATTTTATGATTTCTTTAAGGTGTTTTACTTTTATTTAATAAATTTTTGTGACAGATTTTCATATTTACTGTGTATTTTGTAACTTCCACAGTTCTGTTTATCTATGAAATTTCTTTGTGAATGCCTCCTGCCCCTTGCCCAGTACACAAAGGGAAACATGGACGCTGTAGCAGTGTTGACCTATCAGGGCACAGATAGCCCTTGGGGTGACCGGCTTTGATAAACAGTAGTCGCCCAGCTGCTTCGATTCTTCACCGCCCAGTATCAGATAACTCACTTTCACTTGCTACTCCTTCGGAAAATCAGTGGATTGTTTGTACTGTTAATGGGGGTGAATCATTTATAAAATTTCAACAAAAATGAACGAAAAGAAAAAATCCTGTAAGTTATATTAATAGAAAATGTAAAATTAAATGTTAAATGAATTTAACAGTGACTTCAACCATTGTGAGGCATAAACAAATAAACATTAAAGGTTCGATGGTCGTTTTATTCAACATATATCTATTTTATTATTATGGAATGACCTCTTCCCCTACAATATCCTTTAGTAATACCCCACTTATTCCTGTCGAACAGATCCGTTACTTAGAACTAAATCTCGACAAACGACTGACATGGAATCCTCATACAAGACTAAAAAGACAAGAAACTGCTCGTAGATTCCGACTATTGCAACATTTACTAGACAAACGGTATAAATTGCCAATCCATTACAAAAGACTGATCTACATGACTATTATAAGGCCTATCTGGACATACGGAGTTGAGCTTTGGGGCTCCACTAAACCATCAAATTCCTCCAGAATCCAATCCTTACAGTCCAAAATCCTTCGTAAAATCCTTAATGCTCCTTACTTTGTCACAAATCAAGTCATCCATCAGGACCTCAATATTCCATATGTTGCCGATTTGGCCAGAACCAGATACCGTTCCTTCCATAATAAACTTCTCAACCACCCAAATCCACTTGTTTCTAACCTAGCTTCTTCATTACCTAATAATCCTCCTAGGCGTCTGAAAAGAAGATGGCCTCGAGATCTTCTCCTCTAGAAATGTTTTTGGATTTCTATCAATGGGTAGATTCTCCACATGTTTTTATCATATCACTATGTCACCTACAGCAAATTTACTTGTTGTATATATGTGTATACAGTTGTAAATATCAATAAATAAATTATTAAAAAAAAAAAAAAATTATGGAAAAAATACTAATTAAAAATTTAAGCAAACTGAAAGATCGTTGATTGATATAATAAATAAAGGTGGATTGAGTTCGGTCAAAACAACTCAAAAGTAATAGAACTATTTATTATGAGCCTTTTTTACGTTTTGCTCTACTTTGCAGAATGTCCCCAGAAGCCCTGCAAATTTAGGCGAAACGTTGTAAAACAATAGTTTTATTACTATTTTATTACACTTGAACCATCCCTCTTTTATAAAAATTTAGACATATTTGAAAAACAAACTCAAGGATGGATATAACAAATTCAAATATATACGTTTATAAATATATGATTCCGGAAATCTGATTGGACACGGCCAACTGGCTCAACATCTGACGCAAAAACTGACCTCGACTTGTGAAAATCCATTGACTGAATGTTTTCCAATGGTTTTTTAAGAGCACACATGTCTTCTATTTTCGCCTACACCTTGTTCCTCAATCTCGATTTATCTCATTTCGATCATCCTTCACTGTGATGCTTGGATAAAAGAACGCTATTGTTATTTGTTTTATATCTATCTATATCATCAGGTGGATCAGTCAATATAGTTAGGCGACCTTTCGAGACCTTGTTTTTCCCTTAGTCACAATCTACAATGAAAGACATTTTTTTTAAATTAAAAATTTTCTTAACTATTTCGTAAACTATTATTAATATATACTAACGTAACTATATTAACTAAAATCAAAGTCTCCTTGTAACTCAATACACTTCTCCCAGCGATGCTCCCACCTCTGTAACCCGTCCAAAAAGTACTCAGCGTTTTTCTCTGCAAAATAATTGTTCACGAAGGTTGCTTCTTCATCTGACGAAAATCTCTGTCCTTCAGCGCAATAGTTAGATAAGGGAACAAAAAGAAGTTGCTAGGGGCTAGATCAGGTGAATAAGACGGATGTTCAAGCAGTTCAAACCGTAATTCGTGGATTTTCACCATGGCAACAGCCATGTTGTACCTCATGAGGTATGAGACGGTGCGTTGTCTTGATGAAACAGGATTTTCTTTTTCTGCAAATGAAAACCGTTTTTTCCGCAATTTTCGCCTTCAGCTTGACAATTAATGATGCGTAGTATGCTCCTGTAATGTTTTTTTTTTTCTGTTTCAAGATAGTCGATTAAAATAATTCCACAACAATCCCAGCAAAGAAAACAGTTTTTGCTTTTTTTGAAGCCGGTCCCCCCTTAGCATGTTACTATTTGGACTTTATTTTTGTTTCGGGCGTATAATGGTGTATCCAAGTTTCATCTACAGTAATTAATTGGCGCCCAAACTCGGATTAATTGCCCGTACATCACAACAACAGAGCGTTGGAAATGTTCATTCGAATACAATTTTGGTCTAACGTGCGGACAGCTTTCTCATATCTTTACAGAGATGGGAGCATCACTGGGAGAAGTGTGTAGAAACAAGGAGACTATATTTTCAAAAATTTTTTAAAAAATGTCTTGTGTTTTTGTAAGGTCGGAAACTTTTCCGACCATCCTCGTGTATATATGTGTATACATTTAGCCTTCACCAGTGACCCCCTTAGAAATTCAGTATTTTAGGTTATTTTCCCTGAATATCTGCCCAAATATCATCCTGTCCAGAGGAATATTAAATATGGTTTTGCACACCTCTACAGCACATCCTAATTGAGTTAGATGTCAGAAACATTTTATGTGAATTGAGTGTTAGAGAAGTACCTTTTGTGGTTCTCAACGTTTTTTTCCACCCCACCATTTTATTTATTATTTTTTTATTTAGGTTTTTAGTCATTAATGTAACGATTAAGTTATATACATTCTATTATTTTCAGTTCACAAATTTATGCACCTGGACTTTCCATCTTCATCCAATGGAACGGACAAGTGCACGAGGCCGTTGTTCCCGAATGATTGTAGGCATAACCTAAGTAACCTTCAGCCTGCAGCGGTTTTTATTGTCAGCTGGTTGATTTTTATTTCTTCTCGATCCCACAACATGAAAAAAAAATCTGCTCTATCCACAGAATGGAAAAATAAATTTAAATATCTTTCCTCAGTTAATTTATGATTGCCATCTTTTAAATATTGCACGAAAAATTAAACCACATGAATGCTAGTTTTTATAGCATGAAAGCGAATAAAAGACAACTTTTTTTTTTTAAACTGTATGTATAAAATTTATGGAATTCCTGCCAACCGGATCTTCACAACTCCGTATCGTAAATATTCTCTTAAGATTGCAGTGAAGGCTTTCAAATGATAAACACCATTGGTAGATCTCCCAAAAGAGTAAATCACTAGTCTAAAGAAAATATTACACCAAATAGTTAATAAATATTTAAACATTTCCAATAAATATTAAAGTTTTTCCGGCCAAGACTCCCATTGGAGTCCTAACCATGGCTCGGGGTCAAGCTTTTCATTTTTTGGAAATGCCACTCAATGAAAAAGTCAACGCCCCCGGTCGGATTTTAACCGGCGCCGCCAAGAGATCTAAGATTGGTAACTCTGCGCCTAACCACCTGAGCTACGGATGGCACTAATATTAACTCTTACTTATGAGGAAATTTAAAGTGCATAAAATAATTAAAAAATTATGACTATATCCTAAAATCTGAATTGGTTCAAGCATGAATATTATTTTTAACTTGAGGCCTTTTGTTTTGGAATGTTCAAAAATAATACATTAGTTTAATATAGGAGTCAATTAATTTTAAATATAAAAGCCATTGTTTGAAAATAGTAAGTTCATGATTTATTTTCGCTTAATTCATATGACAGCTAAGCACCAATGTTTAGTATTCAAAATATTGTTTAATTTTGATTAAGTTCAATTTTTAAAATAACAGTGAGTAAATAGGTTAAGATCTAATTAATTATTTAATTTATAATTTTAATTTTTTTTATATACCACTGCGAGAACTGGGTTCTAACAGGTACCCTAGAAAGTAGAATCGAGATATTTGAATGGAAAGTCCTTCGTAGAATTACAGGGACGATCTGGGTTCGGAGCCTTGACACATAGGAAAAGGACTAACAGTGAACGGCTTGCAGAAACTGGTCAGTCAATATCTCATGATATGAAGGCAAGGAGGTTGGGAAGACGCGTGGCTCGAAGCAATCTATCAGGAGGCCTCTAAACCACAATTAATGGCAGTGTAGTAGGTAACAGACCACATGGGAGACCAAAACAAAATGGGTATACAGAATCGACAAAAATGTGAAAGAGCTACAAGCAGCAAACTGGAAAGCAGTAGCCCAAGAGAGGCAAGCGTGGAGAAGGCTGGTTTGGGCAGCCAAAAGATTTACTGTCTGCAGAGCCAACAGAAAACAAAAATAGATTAAGAACCATCGGAAATCTTAGATAAGTACAAGTTTTATTTATAGACGGAGAGACCAGGTGATATCTGAAATATGTTAAACCTTTGCAAATACTAATCCGATTTAGATCATTTTTTTCTTTGATTAGATTACTTCATTGCCTATCATACTGTCTCATAAGGAGTATATGAATGTGCCAAGTATGAGTTATGTGCCAATGATGTTTATTTTTTACCATAACTTTTTTCCACTGGATAAATCTAGTATATAAATAGCTAACTTTCCTAGGAAGACGCTGAACGATTACAAAAAATAAAGTGTTGTTGGTTTTAGAACATTCAGAGATCTTACATAAGTAACAAAGGAACATTAATTAATATATATA
>NW_027111663.1:448093-484416 GCF_000696795.3 Halyomorpha halys
CTTAATCTCAAATTTTGATAAAATGAATACATAACTTTATACATTAATAAATATCAAATACCAGGGCCCAAAGTCATTGGATAATATCGTCAAATTTCTTTTGAAATACAAACCACCTACAAGCTCACGTGGTATGGCAATATTGAGGTAAACCTTTCGTTTTAGGACATGAGAGACCCGTAATGTAATAAATGCTCGAATACCAGACAGAAATTCCTTTCCTGTCTTTTCCATTTCGAAACATGACGAAGCTCTCTCACTTATTTACCAGTAAATATTTTATATTAGCGCACATTTAATAGGCACGGAGGATATAACTTTTTTTGTAATGCTTTATCTCAAATATATAATATATAGTTATATAAATATAAAAAGTTCTACCATAATTTTAATAACTATAATGTTTTTAAAAAAGTAATAATAATATTTTAACTCATGATATAAGTATTATTGATAATAATAATAGATTTTTTTGTTTTAATTAAATATTTTTTAATAAATATACATATTTATTAAATTTCTTACAGTATTTAATGTGTCATTTTCGGTATCACATTTGAAAATGGACAGTTTAGATTTGAACTGTTATTATCAATGAATAAAATGTTTATAAAGTTTTAGGGGTGTTTTTCCTGCAATTTTTAACATTAATGATTTTTTTTCTTAAATTATTATTATTATTATTATGTCACTAAAGTCCTGCAAGAACTCGAGACTCCTCTACCATAGACAACCTATCTACGGTGTCTTGCTTTCTCTTTTCATCTTTCAACATTTAAAATCTTCAAATCTTCCTCTACATCGGCTAGCCCTGTGATCCGGGGACGATTAATTAATAAATTAAGGTATTTTTCTTAAATACCTTAAGTAAATATATTTTATTTTAATAATTTTTTAGTTTATCTAATAAACCCTAAAAAAAAAATCATTGTTATTAATGCTCTAAATAAAGACGAATATTTCAAAAACCTATAATAATATATAATATAGGTATAATATAAGAAAAATATAAATATTTATTTTTCTTACATTATTTTTATCATTAATATCGTTATTATTAACATTATTTATTGTTTAATTAAGGTATGGCACACCACATAACATACAAATTTTGTACCTCAAAATGGCTCGATAGGCCAAAATGTTGTAAAATGATTGATAAGTTGTAGAAAAGCTATTAAAGGCTCAAACTAATGTAAATTAAATGATATTAATTTTAAAAATAATGAAGTTTATTATTACTACATTATACCACAATGTAATTTATTTCATCTATCACTATCAACTAATAATTGAAAAATTATTATTTAATTTATATTGATATTCATCATTATTATTTATTAAATATCAACCAAAACATTTAAAGAAAAACCATCCGGGCCCCCATTAACCAAGTAATCCTATTTATAAACTTTTTTCTAACAGTTTTATTTTTTTATTCTACACGTAATCCACGTTTCTGTAACGTTTTGGCCTTTTCTATTGGTCATTTTCAAACATTTCTCTCTTCAACATAGTCACATCATTAAAATCTATGTTCATACCAACTCTTGGAAATCCTTGTTAAAATTTATTTATTTTTTCCCAGGTTTATGTATATTTGTAATTTATGTATATATTCATTATTAATTTATTTTTATTCTTTAATATGTACCGTCTCAATTAAAACTGGGTCAACTTCTTTCATCAATTTGAATAAATAAATAATATTAATCGAGAGCAATATGATAATTTGTGGTGGCCAATAAAATTATGATACGGGATTAAATAATTAATTTGTATTAAAATAATTATTCCAAAAGGTGATACAATTATTGTTTATCAGTAAAAGAATAATAAATTTCGCTTATATTGTCAAGAAAATTTAATGACAAAATTTACAAAATTATTATTCTTCCTACTGATGGGAAACTTATGTTAATAAAAAAATAAAAAATAACGGAGAAGACCAAGGACTTTGATACGTAACGCCAAACTTTAGGACCTCCATAAGGAAAGGTAAACATAAAAAATAAATAAATAAAAATTTTTAAAAAATCAATTTCGTTAAGTTCTTTCATGTTTAATGACCCTTGAGTACTAATAAAACAATCAAGATGGCTAACTCGTACACCTGACTTAAAGCCAGCTGAACATCTATGAGATAAACTTAGCTGATGAGTAAGATGAAGAATAAACTTTCTTAATAACTTTCAAGAACTAAGAACAGCTTTTGAGGAGACATGGTAGGAAATCACGCAAGATGAAACCCAGCTTATAAGAGAGGTTTTAGGAAGTCATCCAGCCATTCGAGGCTAATGATAATTTACTTAATTTTTTAATTATTAATAATTTCATATAACTAAATTTTACCATATTGTAAATAAAAAGATATAGAAAGTTACGTAACAAATTAGAATCTGTTGTTTGGAAATGCATGATTTTTTTAAAAAATAAAATTGAAGAAAATCATTTATAATCATGAACGACTTATTAATGGAAATAATAATATGCCAATAAAGATAGGAATTAAGTTTATATACTACGTTGAAGACTACAGTAAGATGGATGAACAGGAGATTTCACCGAAGATAATACATGAAAAATCGTCTACCGCCGACGAAAGAGAACTTCCAAAGATACCCTTGGATAATGTCTGAGGAGATGCGAAGAATTTGATAAATGTGAAATTAAAAGGGAGTTGTGTAGAAGGGCTGAATTATAGTTCAACTTTAATTTTAAATTATAACTGAAAATTTATTTATTGAGTGAGATCAAATCATTCGGATATAAAATAATTTCTGAGAAAGCAGTGTCTGTAACATGATCATACAATGTAAATGGTTTCAATTTTCAGGAATGATAAAAAGGTAATCATAATAAAGGCAAAGTGAACCCAAAGGTACGATGCCGATACCACTACGCAATTTCCACATACATCTTTCCGTTGACACTCTTCCAACCCTAAATCTACTAAATCAGTTTTAACTCAATTATCCCATCTACGCTTCGGCCTACTCCACGAATATTTAAAAAATGTTAGACATTCTAAAATAATCAATATTAAAAAGAACTCAACAGAATAGAATATGAAGATCTTTGTAAATATATTCTATATAAATTTTATAATATATTTTTCAATAGGTAAAATAATAAAATAGAAAAGTAATTTCCTATGTCTTATCGATCTCTTATCCTACCATTTTTCATTTAGTTATATTGAACTGTTATTAAAAATTTTCTATAATAATAATGTTTTTTATTTATTCGGGGACTGGTCCCTTTAGAATAATATTACAGGCATCGACAAGATTATAATATAACATTAATAAAAAAATGAACTTACAGAACATCATAAAATATAATAAATGGAGAGGGAAAAAATACTTAATAAACAGCAGTGTTTAACAGAATACGTAAAATAAAAAAAATAGATAAAACAAAACCATATATCATCTCATAGCGTAACTAAGTTCTACTGATATAAATAAAATTAAAAATAATTAACAAAACTTAACAATAATTGTTTATGTACATATTTACATATTTTAAAAACAATCAAAAACAATTTAAAAAAATCAAAGATAGAAAAAAAAATAGAAAAGAGGGGAAAAACTATTCCAATAGTAATAAGAGAAAAGAAAACAAATTATATCAACACATCTACAGATTTTATATGACATTGAAAACATCTATTAATATCTATGTTAAGTTGCATCTATCTCTCTATCAATTTTCAATTTTATTTGAAGCTTTTAATTGTTATTCTTCGGACATTGGATGTTAATATGCTACATTTCAAAGCACAGATATTCCTTTTGAATATATAAAAAACTGGTTTCACTAAAACTCTCTAACAAAATGTCGTATATCATCAAAATTTCATTCATGGACTCAAATTCATACATAATCAAACCACTTAGTGAGTGCTGAATAACGCATTTTAAAAAAACTTTTTCATATACTAGTAAGCTGCACGCATTTTAAAAACTACCAAAACACTTTCTATTACACATTATTCAATACAATGGAACCCAGATCAGTGAATTATTAACATTCAATATTTTTTCTATCCTAAGCAATATTAATTTTAATTTAAATAGTATCATCTTATCATGTAATCGCAATGAACATATAATCAGTTATATAACATACAAAACAGTTTAATCTAAAAGTTGATTCTCACCAAAATCACTGTATTTAAAACAAACATTCATATCATTTTTTCTATTCATCTATAAGTTCTAGCCATTATGTTTTAAATTATATTTAATTAAATTAATTACTGTATTGTATAGTCTAACATATATTTTAGTCCTATTCATTTATACATTATCCTTCTCACTGTTCTTTATGGATACGAGACGTTTGCCTCTTACACTAAAGGATAAAAGTTTTATTTAAACTAGTTGTTATTCTTGCTATTATATAACCTCCAATACTAACATTTTTCATTTGTTTAAATTTTTATTAAGTACTTTACACGTATTTGCAAGAAACAAAAGAACAGTTAGGTGTCTATCTGTTTCTAAATATAACATATAGCTAGAGGTGTTCTTTGGAAGGCAGAAAAGCTTCTTTATAAACTACCTCCTAATGCATTCTATTTGTTGGGAATAACGCCATCCCCGGAATTGTGAACAATAAAACATGCTTAGAAATATCCTATACATAGCAGATATTGGAACATACTTTTATTCAAAACTAGGCCGTCTGATTTTTTTCCTTTAAAAGTTTATGTAATGATAAGTCGTTAGTAATTTTAATTCTTATTTATATGTCCTAATGATACTATTTATGTATGCTTACTATCTCTATCTCTCCCCACTTTATACCACAATTTATATTTTGCTTAGGGTTTTTTTTTTTTGCTTGAAAAAAAAATCATTAATTTAAAATAAGTAACAATTAGGAGTTATTTTCATTTATCTAATTTTTCCTCTAATTTAACTAATATTTCTCTTAATTGAGATGAGTCTGGGTCGTATCAAAATGATACGGACGTAATAGTCATTCAATCCCAGTCAACATATCTTTATCATTAAGGTGTCTTGCTCAGTCCCTGAACACTGCAGAATAGCCGATAACGAACTGATCGAGTAGCAAATTAATTGAATTGGGAACACATTTTAAGGATACTAAATTAAGGGAAATCAGAAGTAATGTCTCCCCTTGAAGGCCATCTACTAAAAATATGAGCAAAGAGGAGGTGATTTTGAAGTCCCTTCGAATAGGTCATACGCCACAACCCACGGTTATCATGTGGCCCGCGATTCTCTCCATCATTACGCAAGACTTGCGGAACGCGACTTACCGTTAAACATACATGATATGATATACCAGCAACACATACGATTTACTATCAGACCATCATTCCCTTTTGCATGATAACGAGGTGATTGTTGATAAATGTTTTGAGTTCCTCAATCACTCCAAACTACTATAATATTTAATCAAATTTTACCACCGGTTCCCATATTGTAATAGTTATAAATTTCAGTACAGTGATGACCATAAATCCAGGCTCATGCTGAGTGAGTGGTCAAGAGTAAGCCTAAAAGTCTAGAATTAGAAAACTATCTTTAGGTCATTTTTGCCTTAAAATAAATTTTTAAAAAGACGTAAACGTATTATAACAATTTATTGCTAGAGTATGAAAAGTCTATAACTATCCCGTCTACGTTCCGCTAATTCAGGCATAATCAGAAACAGAAAATCTACACACAAACGCAGATCTTATACATCACATCTCACATCAATAGCAATTACTGCATGTAGCTCTTTCGTATCTTTGTTGATACTGTCCATCTAGTTTTTGACCTCCACGTGGTCTGTTGTATACTGGCATTAATTGTTATGTAGAGGCTTCCTGGTGGATTGCTTCGAGACACATGTACCGCCCACATCTTAACCTCCTTGCCGTATCGTGAGATATTGATTGGCCAGTCTCTGCAAGAAGTATTAAGACTCAGATCGCTCCTCTAATTGTTGGAAGGGACTTCCTTCAAATCTCTCGATTCTGCTTTCTAGGATACCTATTAGAACCCAGGTCTTGCAGCCATATATGAGAGACATAAATTATTCCAAGTCAGAGTTATAAGAAATAATTTTGATTTTTAATGATTTCAGGCAACCCTAATGATTATAACCCTAATGAGGCAACCATTAAGACCAACTTGCACTAAAAGAACTAAGCCCTCAAGCGCTTTTAAGTCAATAACAATCTAGATCTTAAAAAGTTGGCATTATAGTATAATCGCGGAGTAAAATGCAACAGCCTTACTTTGTTTTACTGTTACGAATGCCCGAGTTCAGAGTCGTTAATGCAATTTATGAAGCTAAATACTACAGAATGTGCTCTCAGCACGCAACCCCTCTCGCCTTCTTCCTGCTTATTATGTCAGGGGTCGTTCCCCCAGAAAACTGTCTCAAAAGGTTTTATTATTCAGTTAAATGTTTTTTCTATAATCAAGAAATCTAAAAATTATCATCGGTACACCTGGTTGACAAATTAGTCAAAAAAAAAAAGATTAAATCTTTTTCTGAACAATATTTGAGTATGAAATAGTTCTGTAACTTTTTAATGACGAGAATAAAATATAATAAAAATTATTTACACTGTATTTATAAATCAATTTGTAATATATATATTAAATACTAAAATCCTGGTGGTCCTGGGTATATGGTTGATATAACAGTTATAATTGTTTTACAGTTGATTATGAAGATGGGGTATAGTCTCTTGCAAAATACACCTATTACTAGATACAACCTTAAAATTAAAAAATATATGATAAAATAAATAGATAAAAAAAAAATATTGATAAGAGAGAAAAGCGAAGTTAACAACAAAAATAACAACATTTATAGACATAACAAAACAAACAATTCCCCTCTAACAGAAAAAAAAAAAAACAAGCTAATTTGAAAAAAAGTACGAAGAGAAAATTAATAAAATAGAAGTGGTGTGAATAATAGAATTGATAACTACAGAATCTATAACAGGATGTCCTGCAGCAGCCTGAGCTTCAGTCTTCGAGTTGAGGTTGGGTTTCCCACGTTGTAGGTCACTGCTCCTTTAACTGTCCGTAACATGAATCGTTTTTTGATATAATTCTCAATTGACTCCATTTGCAATACCCGATACGATTGGCTATTTCTTACAAATCACGGACCATCCACCGTGATTCTGAGTACTTTATTTTGAGAAAATTATAATTTGTTCCTTTTTGATTAATTCAATTCGGTAGGGCTTGAAAATGCTTCCAATTTGTTCTATCTTGGCAGTAGTAAAAGGTTAATTCGAAAAAGAAAAAAAAAATACTACTACAACCAACGGAGCGTCAGTGGTCCATAACGTTGTGAGGTAGTAAAGTTTCTGGAACACCGGTTGTAAATGGGATTTGTTCATAATTACGCTCCAAGTCAGGGTACCTACTTTATAGAGGTTGGGTGTGCCCTAGGAGGACTTCCTAACTTATAGGATTGCTTCATTGCTATCATAACAGAAAAAATAATTATCTGCAACTCCCGCATTCAAATTCAAGCCCAGAAGAGTACATTACAGCGACTTTCTTATTGACCCCGCTCACTCCAATCCCAAAAGTGAGGTCTCCTTTTTCAATAAATACAAATTATTATTCCGTTTATTTTCTGTATTAATTAAAATAATTTAATGGTTCAACATAGATTCAACTTAAGCCCTCAGCCATCTGAGTTTTCAGTATTTCAGAATACCTGCCAGCAATAGTTGAGTTCCCAACAGGCATATATTACACTTAAATTCAAACACAT
Organism: Halyomorpha halys; assembly: GCF_000696795.3. Lineage (NCBI taxonomy): Eukaryota > Metazoa > Arthropoda > Insecta > Hemiptera > Pentatomidae > Halyomorpha > Halyomorpha halys. The sequence goes on from NW_027111663.1 coordinate 455,867, forward strand.
GATATGATGCAATAAAACCATTGCAAATCATAACCAATACTATTTTTATTTACTTATTCACTCCCTGGCAATTTAACAGGAGAGAGAGGAGCATCCTACAAGCAGCCATCTTATTCTAACCAGAACAAACTAAGGTGACGCCTTAACAACTTGCTTACAGTGGCCAGTTTATTAGCCGTTAAATTAATTGTTTAGACTAATGAGCTGTTTAATTAATGTTTAATCAAATTTATGCCGGCTGTGACGACAATAAACGAGAAAATAATCACATCTTTCTCCCTTAAATTATAAAAACATTTAGCCGGAAGGCGAGTGACATCCGATGACAACGTGAAAAACGAGTTTCAACGCTATATGAAAGGTGTGGCGGGGAACTAATACAACATGGCCGTACAAGAACTGTCATATCTTCTTCAGAAATGTCTACATAAAATTCCTAACTTAATAACTAGTGAAAATTTGTATTTCAGAAAAAACTAATTGAGATCTCATTTTTCGGATCAACCTTTCAACACAAAATTTACTCGTATTTTATATATTAAAAAAAATCAGACATTGGAAATTGTTTATACTGGCTAAAAACAATCTTTCACCAAACGTAAAAGTCCTAGACTGAATCTATTTATCTATAAATCTATGCATCCTATATCTATCTAGCCCACTTTCATGCTTCGCGAATCTTTCCAAATAGATACTTAATTATTTTTTGTATCGGATAGTTTGTTGAGTTTAGTTAACCAAAATAACAGTACATTTTTGCAATAGAGAGCCCCATGACTTTATGCCCATACTAACCCCCGGCCCTAAAAGAATTCTCCCGCCCTTGAAACAGCCTTATAAATCCAGCTCATAGATCTTGCCCTTATGGTCCAGTAGGAATAAACTCTGAATGATGACCTTCATATTTCCTTGACCCAGAAAAGTTTTCTCAAATAAACTTTCAAAGGAGAAAAATCATACATATGATTTAATATAATTTTGCTGAGTTTTGGTTTCAGCAGTTACTCTGAATACATTTCAATATACTCAGATAATTTAATTTAAAATAATTATGATATATTTTTCTTCTGGGCAAGTAAGCCACCATACATTCTATCATCCATACGTGCTTCAAGATTGATGGACGGACGTTCCTAAATGTCGAGATGAAGAATATATTATAAATGTAAAATTAATAAAAAATAAAAAATTTGAAATACGAAGGCCACGAAGGATAAATTAATCATAAAACACCATAAATTGGTGCATGCGAAAAAGAAAATTACTTTAAAAAATAATTTATAATCCATATATATTCTAAAAAAAAAACTTCATTATTTTTTTTCTATTTTTAGTGTAATTCATTTTTAAATTATTTACTATCAAACAGAATGATTGAAGAAAAAAAATCTCCTCAGAACCACATTAAACCCACATTGTACAAAAATTAAAAAAAAACAACTCTCATAATTGTGTTAAAGAATGATGAATCGTGGATAAAGGAAAAACAAATTGACAATCCACAGGTCTGTCGGGAAATAAAAACAAAAAAGAAAAGTCTCAAGAAAAAATGCCAACTAATAATTCCAGGAAGTATTATTTTAACTAAAGAATTTTAATAAGATTACTGTGGTAATGGAGTAAAAACTATATTTAAATGGTTAAAGATAAAAAGACCAAAACATTACAAAAAGGTGATTATTTCCTAAAATGTTTAGTTAGGAAATTTATTATATAAAATCTAATAATATGATATAAGAATGTTTAAGATGAAAACTTTTTTTGTATGTTTACATTATAAAAAATAGGGAATCTAAATTTAATTATATCATTCTAAACAGATTAAGAATCAGCTAGAACCAATCAACAACAAAACATATCTGAGAAATATAAAAATGATTTATGTATAATTTGAAACTGTTACGAAAACAATCAATAAAAAAATTATTCTAATGTTGCTTAATTTTTTCACAATGTTGGTTTAATGATATTCTAAGGAATTTATTTTTCTCAATCATTTTTATTGATTACTATACACATATTTTTAAGTTGTTGAGGTGAAAAAGAACTTCCAAATATATATAAATTATTCTATATAATCATGCACCTTTACAATCTTAAAATTAAGTCATCCTTATCAACAATTTTTATCTATGTTATAGGTGTATATTTAAAATTCTTGTAATCATGATTACCACATATTTGTCATTTTTTTCAATTTTGTCATTTGAAATCATGTCATGAATACACTTATAGTTTAAAATTGTTTTTCACCTACATTATTTAAAATATTAGTGGTGCAGAAACCAATGTTCTTGGTTACTCTTCAATTACCTCCTTGGACCATGTGAACATGCCCAACATGCTGTTTTTTTTGTTTTTACCTCTTTACTGATATATCCAATTTTAATGCATTGTGCAATTTAATTTTAAAATTATGATTTTTTAAGATTGTATAATTTTATTCCCATGTATTTCCCCTGATTTTTTATATTTATATGGCCAGTCTATTTATCATATCGGCATAATTTATATTTAAAAGTTTTGTATCTGTTTTATAGTTTACTATGTAGGTTTTTTTTTCATCTCAAAAATTTAAAGAAAATAATATAATCAACTTCCTAAATAGAAAATCCAGAATAAACATATATTTTTTATAAATAGTTAGCAATAATTGTAAACAATATACGAAAAGACGCAAGTGAACTTATTTTCCCTAACTTAATAATATCCCAATGAGACAAAATATAGGAAAAGACTTGATAAAAATGTGGAGCAGTAAAATTTGAATTTATATGCTCAGTAGAAACAGTGTGCAATTTATCGCCCTCCTGGGACCTTTCGGCTCACAAATATTAGAATAAAAAAGGGACCGAATACAATATTTCTAAATTAACGATTTTTACATATACTGCCACTAAAAAAAATTAAGACTAACTCTTCTTTTGGGTAAAAAAATGATATTAGCACATTTCAAATATAATCCATGTTTTTTTTTTGTTTTTTTTATTTAACGATTTTTTGGAATAGACGACATATTTGTCATATTTGAAGAGTATTATTATTTTTCTCAAAAAATGTAAGTGGACTTTTGAGCAGCAGGGTATGTTGTTATATGTCACTTTTATAAGTAAATTATTATTTTAGCTGTGATGAACACCTGGATTGAGGGACGAAACGTAGGCGAACGAATAGTTGAAAATTATTTAACTTATAAACTTATTTAATAGTGCCAACGTTTCGGCCAGAGTTTCTTTCCTTCATCAGGGCTAAGAACAAAAAACAATAAAACAACCAATGAATACAAAAAATAAAAAATAAAATATAAACAGAATGACATAAAGTAAAGAATTGTACAGAATAAAATTAATAAAAATAAAGTAATGATAGTAGTGGCAAATAAAATGTATATATAGGTAATTGAATAAGTAAGTAAAAATAACATAATTAAGGAAATATAATAAAAATTTGAAGTTATATAATGCAAAGGAATATGAATATTTTAGTTAATCAATAATTTAAAAACTAAAATTATAGAAAGAAAAATTAAATTAAATAAATAAACAAAAAATAAAATATATTTAACTAATGAAATATTTAACCATAATATTAGTAAAGAAACAAATTTTGTTTCTTATTTACATTTTCTTATTTTATACTTTGTTTCTTTATTCTAATATTTTTCTAATATTCTATCATCACTTTATTTTTATTTATTTCATTCTGTACAATTATTTACTTTATGTCATTCTGTTTATATTTTCTTTTTTAATTTTTGTATTAATTGGTTATCTTGTTTTTTTTTCTTAGCCCTGATGAAGGCTAAAAACTCTGGCCGAAACGTTGGCACTATTAAATAAGTTATTTCAAATTATTTGTGTTATATTCTGACCATACCCCAACCATCTTCTACTCAAATCTATTTACTTTCTTTTTTATTTTTTTACGTTACCTTTACCATTTCCTCCTAGTTGTCAAAAATATATAAAATTTTAATTGTTCTGATTTCATCTTAAACAATTTAGATTGATATTATTAATATCATACAATATTTATTTAATGAACAACTCCTTAACATGATATAATTGAAGCTAGAAATGGATTAAATTTCTCACAGACTGCCGGTAACTTTAGCCTAAAACGTAGAGTCCCTTAGACGCCGTCTCGTTTAATTAACGTCATTTCCCTCTACAAAGTTAAAACATTTACTTACTGAATCTCATGAAGTAGTTTTGAACATTCCAAACTTTCATCATTATCAAAGCATATTCATGTATATCTTACCTGAAACAAAAAAGAAATTGTTAATGCCAGTTATAAATGTAATTATTCATCTTTGTTAATATATGAAGCTAAAGAATTTCTTTGTTCGTACGCGCTAACCTCATGAATTACCAGCTTGATTTTAAGAAGTGCATATTTTCGGAATAGAGGGTAAAAAATAATTAAAAAACATTTCGTGGTTTTTCAAGGTATTCGTAGAGTGTAACGCTTAAGTGCTTGATGTAAAGATAAAATAAAGAACTTAAATAGGCTATTATTATTAATATTATAGACTTTTTTTTTATTATTATTTATTTATTGCTATTTACAACTGTACATTATAATACATTTAGTAAATCTGATCTAAGTTAAATTGGAGTGTTACAGGCGTGTAGAGAAACTACTCATTGGTAGCACTCTAATGACATTTTACATTAACTGGTCTCGTGGCCAAGAAGAAGATTCTTTTCAGACGCCTCGGAGGATTGTCAGGAATTGAAGAGGATGAAAGATTAGAAACTAAGGGGTTTGAGTGGTTAGAGAGTTTATAATGGAAGGAGTGATATCTGGTTCGGGCTAGATCGGTTACATTGGGAACATTAAGGTCTTTATGAATGAGTTTATTTGTGACGTAATAAGGAGCATCAAGGATTTTACGTAGGATTTTGGATTGTAACGATTGGATGCAGGAAGAATTTTGAATGATGGTTTGGAATATTATAGACTTAAAAATTATTTCTGAAAAATAAAAATTATTACTAACAAAACACTTTTCAACTATTAAGTCAAAATTATATTTTATAACTAATACTAATATTTAGTTTCTTCCAATTTGAAACTGCTTTATCATACTTTGCCTAGAATATATTTCCTTATCCCCATTCTATTCCAATCCATTATAACATAAAACCCTGGCTATATCTTCCCCATTGCTCCCTATTTCTTCTTCTCTCCCAACTCCTATAATATCAGATCCTGACCTTAAGCCCTCTATACTACTCCGCTCATTGATAATTACTTTCTTATAAATATATTTTGTCATATTTGTAATTATTCTCAATTTAATGTGGAAACTTATTTTGTTTTTATATTGGAAGAAGATAGTTGACCGTATGAAGTAGATTGTAGGAAAATATTCCAGGTGGCGGACAATAAAGGTATCAAAATAGTAAAAGAAAACTGTTTGTTAACCAACGTTTCGCCCCATTTTGCAGGCGTTCGTCAGGGCTGTCTGATTGTAGTACAAAGGACAATTGCGAGAGGTAGTAATAGGTCGACGATTTTGTTTTAAAGTAGCACTATCAATTAATTATTTTCTGTTTTATATTTAACGTGTTTTTCCACCAAGGGATCTATTCAGCTAAAAAGTAGTACAATACTTAGGCAGAATAAATTGACATTAAGTTTAATTATATATTAATAGGTTTGGTTTGGGGAAAATGTCCCCCCCTCACACTTGAATAGGATTCAAGACGAATATGAAAATGCTGCCATCTAGTGGGAAAGGAAGTAAGTAGGCTAAGCACTCCTGGAGAGTGAGGTAAGAGACAGACAAGTGAGTACAGGCTGTCCACGACAATTGGTACTCCACTATTTCTCAAGATGAGGGAATAGTTTAACCAACACCACTAGACAGGGAAAGAAAATCAGGATGAGGGAACTAAAGGACACCGAAGAAGAACAAGTCCTCACGATACAACAACATCAAGTAATTTTAATCTAAGTCATTAATACATTTACAGTTAAGTCAATAATATTTTTATAATATTAATATAATTATTTCATAAATCATACTTTTTGCCCGAACAGTTAGAAATCAACATTTTGTGAATTTATTCTGTTGAATATCATGAAAACTACCTCTCCTACGAAGATATACTTCATAAACTACATTATGGTACATTAAATTACCTTTAATTTGAGTGTTAATAAATCTTTGTACGTCGAATTGTTTTTGAGTTATAGGTTTTCTAGTGTTGTTGGTAGTTTTAAAGAAAAATTAATTTTTTTAAACGTTTTGGAACAGCCGCCATTTTTTACTCCCTCTTACTATACTTGGCAGACTTATCAATTTTGACTATTAATTATACAAAGTTTTCATTAAAGTAATCGAAAATAGGGGTGAAATAACTGACTTTGTTCTCCTCTTGGGCTCTTGTACATGCAACTTTACACGTGTATATAGATATTTACAATATTAATTATTTTAACATTATTTATAAATAATTCGTGTATTCTGTGAAGTATTTATTTAACGTTTTACCTACAGTTTTAATTAATTACATATAAGTTCCATTTCCTACTTTTTTCAGTATTTTTTTTTTACTTAATTTTCATTATTCACATATATTTAGTTGTTGGTAGGAAAATATGGTGTTCCGGAAAAAAAAAATAACATTTTGAAGCAGCTACCATTTTGTATTCCCCCAAATATTGGCAGACTTATTAATTAAGAATAGTACCATAAGCATTTTGTATTATTTTTTAAATGAGGATATTTATTTCTAGGTTTTGATTTAGGGTTGTTTATCTCTATGATAAATATATATTATTCATTCCAAAGGGGCAATATTAAAATATTAATGTATTCACATAACATATATTCTTTTGAATAAATGTCTGATCTTGAAAAAAAAAAAAATTTTTTCAAATTATATTAAAAATCATATTATTAACTACAGTCCACTCCATTATTTAAACTAATACCAGCATATAAAAATTAGTTTGGGTAATATCCCCCAACTTTTACTCCGGGGAATACCTAAATTAAACAGGTTTATAGCAATAAATGTAAAATAAGAATAATTATATTAGATTTTAATATAATTATATAGATGTAATGAACTAGGAGACTAAGAAAACAACAGTCCTGAAGATGGGATGTTTTCGAAAAAAATCAATAAAAAATATACATAACTAAAAGGATAAATAAATTGTATTAGTAAATAATATTTACAATATACAGTCTTCCATAAAATAATACAATTAGTATCAGACTAAAATAGATTACGATAAAACACCAATATGGATTAATTAGTAAATTAGACAAAATATTTTACATTTTTTTTTTTTTTTAGGAATGAAATAAAGTTTCATTTTGAGATAAACCTTTACATTTTGTTAAGTGCAGAACTATTACCATAAATACAAAGAAAACGCTTCCAACACACAATTGACTTCACACGAACTGAAATATAAGCGTTAAAAATAAAAAATGCTGGAGTAGACTTGGCAGTAGCAATTTCCATGTTTGATTCTCTTGTTTTTCACGCTACAAAGGCTCAACAAATATATGCTGATGTGTATATCTCTTTTTTGGCCTCGATTCCTGATCAACCACTCAGCATTTTTACCTCTACAAATTCACATTACCCTCACTCAAATAATACCACTCAAATATTTGATTTATTTATATGTTTATTAATGTAATATATTTATTAAATATATATCTTGTTTTAGACATATTTGGAAGTTATATCCTTTTAAAAATAAAGAAACTAAACAATAAATTAGTCTAAAGGAATAAAAATAATTAAAAAATTGAATTTATTATCATTATTATTTTAGAAACCTAGTGCAAAGGCCAAATGTGCAGTAAATATGACACGAAATACCCTACAGTTAAATACATGAATTGAAAAAAAAAACACAAAAAAAAACCTTTTATATAACTCATCTAAATTAAAAACGTACATAGATGACTTTAAAAATGATTTTTTAATAATGAACCTTTTTAGTCCACCAAAAAAAATATGTATATTTGACCCTTAGCCCTTCAAAATTTGAAGCTTAACAATTCAAGATGAGAACAACTTATAAAACTTTCTGGAAAAGTTTCCACAAAAAAAAAATTTAGAAAATCGCATATTTCGTCATGAACCTGTCCTTTTCAATAAAGTCGACAGCAGGAGTATGATAGCATGATGATAATTCTTGATTTGAAATGTTAAAATAATGGTTCGCTGAAGAAAAATTGTCGAATCTATAGAAAAATTATCTGTTTCAGGTCGTTTTTAATTTACCAATAAAAAAAAAAATAGCACATTTTTAATTTTTGAATTCAATAATGGTTATTAATTTTTTTTTTTAGGACCTAGTTTCATTTTCTATTCCGAGCACTAGGAATACCCTGCCTTAGTTCCTTATTTATATAATTCAAGTATTTCTTGTTTGGATTACCAAATAAAAACATGTTTTAATACACTCCCCTACACGATTTGAGGTTTTATGCTTCAAGATATGTAAAATCAACAACACCGTTTGGGAAATCGTTTTAACAAGAAAGGATATCTGAGAAAAGGTCAGGTTTCGTCATGAACCAGTCCATCATGTTGATGATAATCCTTGATTTAAAATAATACTAGTGAGAAAATGATCGTCATCTAAACAAAATGTAGAATTAATAGAAAAAGAAATTGTTTTAGCCTGTTTGGAATTTTCTAAAAAATAAATTGTTATTGAATTTTTTCAATATATTAAACTTTTTGCTATGAATATTATCACCCTATCTTAACTTTTTACTTATTTATTTATTGCCTTCACAAATTTAATATTTATTTTTTGGGTTAACTGAGAAAAATATATTTTAACTCTCTTTACAAACAAATTTCAGGTTAATATTTCTAGAATGATCGTCGGTCCCCACATTACCGTTCATCATTTTGTTTCAAAATGGCGACCGATTATTTGTTTCAGACGGCCATATCTCGGTCATTTATGAAGAAAAAGTAAATATATATATATTTTTTTTTTTTTGGTAATTTGTGGATGTGCTGCGTATTTTTAGTGATTTAGTTTTCAAAAGAAATTTAAAATTATACGTTCTCAAGCTGCAACTTAGGATGAGCTTTAATTTTTTAACATTGGCCAATGACCAAACTTCATTTAAATTTCCTCAATATGGAAAAAAAAATTATGAAATACAAATTAATCCTAAAAGAAATAAAATAATTAAGAGACCACTCAATAACAGATTTATCGACATACCAAATATTTTATTTTTATATGGGAATATTTCTATGAAAAGCAATAAAACATTTTTTAAGTAATAAGAAATTAGGAAATATGGGATACTTAATAAGCCTATATATATGGATAAATACGGTGAAGTAACTCCCACGTCAGACACTCCTTTAACTCATCTCTCAAGTCAAAACTTTGCTGAGTTTTGATATAGGATATCTCTATCTCTGCAACTCTAGCTCTCTCAATCTTCTATCTTTTACAAACGAAATCTCCTTAAATTCTTCTGGAGAAATACTTTCTTATTTGTTAGTTAAATATAATCTTGTAAATAAAAACTAAATTAAGATGGGACAAAATATATGTAAATATACTGAGTTATATATTTGAGTAGTACTGCACCCCGTATTCTATATATATAGACAAATTAGAGCTTCACAAGTAGATGAAGCATCTAGCACAATCTGAAAACGCTTATTGATTAAATAAAGAACATCAGGTGTATTAAAAAGCTACTCCAGGGTAGCAATGCTATATCCTATCTTAAATATAAAATCCAAATTAAAACCAGAAACAGATATTCATATTTTTAAAACAATTCTCAGGCCACTGCTGGTGCATTGGCTGTGAAGTCTGGAGAGCGGCATCCTTCACGAAAAGTAAAAAATTACAATCTTTTCAAAATAAAGTCGTAAAAATAGCAGCGGATGCTCCTTGGTTAGTAAGAAACAGCCAATAGTAACGGGAATTAAAAATAGAGACAATAAACGATTACATAAAAAAAAAAGATCATGAAATTCCACTCCCAGTTACCTACAACTCGAGAAACCCAACCACACCCCGAAGACTGAAGCCCTGGCTGCTGCAGGACATCCTGTTATAAATTCTAGATTTACCAGTTCTGTTATTGTCACTCTAAAATTTCTTTCTTTTTTTTCAGTAGAAGTCAATTACTTAATTTGTTAAATCCATAAATGTCACTTTTTTTGTTATTATCTTTTATTAATATTTTTTTTATTAATAACATTGTATATAGGGGTGTCTTTTTTATGATACTGTACTCCCCCCCATAATCAATTGTTAAAAAATAATGTACCTCTTACATTAACCATGTAAGAGCCCAATTATCATTACATATTTATCCTACCTTCAATTACTCTATTTTTTAATATTATTTAGAACTTAAGATATATCTAAAAAATTTTTCAATATATTTCCTGAATAATGGAGATTAAACAGGATATTTTTGTGCAAACAGGGCGATAAAAAAAAAAGGACTAGATTTGTGGAGCTATAGGCTTTGCTCATTCCATTGCCTCCTCAATTGGAGGAACACCTGAGCCCACTGCGGTATAGAATATCAAGCGGGCTTCCGTTTATCTTCAACTTTAGAACAAATTATTTTATCCTTTTAGATGATTGAACTTTTCCTACTTTGAAAAATAAAAATCTATTTCTAGTTATAAATCTTCGAGTGTTTTATAGTTGTCTATAATAAATATTTTATAGGATAAAAGTTTTTAAAAGATAACTTCACTAAGGTCGTAAATAAAATGAAGATATATTGAATCATAAAAAACTACATCTTGTAGGGCTTTGGATCTTGACCACGAAAACAAAATGTAATAAAATGTTAAGACAGACAATATCTGGAGTGATTTTTTTTTTTTTATTCCACAGCCTTCGTCTAAAATAAAAGTAAAAGAAAAATTTCAAATCTAACAGTTTCTTCTTTATAATCTTTATGTTTGTTCACATATTTCTAAATAATTTCCTCCTTTTTTTTTTTTGTCTGATTGATTTGATTTTATCAACCTATCTCTGTTTAGTGCATCTTAACATTAGTGTTTATTTAAGCAATAAAATTTCATTAATTGCTCATTAATTCAAAAAATAAGTAACTATCAAATTCTCTCGAATAAACACTATCATAACCCGGCATTCATTATTCTCTTCAGAGTTGATAATCTTAGTTGTAGTTAGTTCGTTTCCACAATTTTTTTTTTATTGCTATTGACAACTGTATATTATGATACATTCAGTAAATTTGATATTTCCTCAATTTTATACGACCGTTTCAGTAGAAGCGATACTATATACATTCAAAGAGTGCTCTAAGATATGCATTCAGCTTTAAGTAGGCATCTCAATTTCACAAATTTCAGTTTACATATCTTCTGAACGGAATACTTTATTTATGAAAACCTCAAATCCTTGTTCTTCACATTTTGCTCATGAGAAAATTAAGGAAGGATCAGTCTTGAAAATTCGGATTCTAGAGAGGAAGTTTCTACAACCAAGAAATTCGGTCGAAGAGAACAAAAAATAGTTAACTATTATTTGCCAAAATTGGCAATTATTTACACCCCACTTTGTACAGCTACATCAGGGTCAAAAAGATACAAATATTCTGACCTTTTAGGATAATAATATACAAAAAATCAAACTACGTTAGGGTTAAAAAGTATGTAAATATATGTGAAAAAAAATTATATACAAATGAACAAAAAAAAAGAAATAGTTGTAGTATATAGAATAGAAAATGATATTATTATAGAATTAAGATTAAAAGAATACGTAAAAATAGAAAAGTAAATATGAAAAAAAGTTAACGGACCAAATACATCGTTTCCTTTTAACCTAGTATATATATTAACAATAATATATTAACAATTAACAATCCTATATTACCTTAAAACGGGAAGAGGAAACTTTAAGACAGTTTAATCGAGCAATATTTAAAAAGCGTCTGAAATCGAAAAATGGTAAAAATGTTGATTTTCTTATTTCATACCATAACTATTTTTCTAATCTTATTTTTGTTCATTTGTTTAAAATTTTCTTTTCACCAACATTTACATAATTTTTTATCCTGCTTGGTTTATTTTTTTGTATCTTATAATTAAATATGTTTATTTATTTTTATCTTTTTAGCCCTGAAGCTCTACAAGGGCGAAACATCGGTAAATAAATAGTTTTTAACTATTTGTTGTTCTCTTTGCCCGTACTTTCCACCATATCATTCATATTTTGAAAATTACGGTCAAGCATTTATACATATTATAATTTTTTTTTAAATTTCTAAGCCCCATGGATGCGTAGGGTTTGATATTAGGAGGGGTAGTGAGTATCGATAAAATCGAACTCTTTTACTATATTTGATGTAACCTAGAAATAACGAGACAATACTGCACATTGTACGTTGATGACCCCAAAATAATCTCGAGAGTGTACTCAGTTTCCTCATTCTCGGAGAATAGATTTATAAAAAGGTTTGCGAGCCTAGGTCGTTCATATCGACCCACATTATTCCCCCATTTCTGGAAGAGTGCTTACACTACCTTCGGGGGGAAAAAGGAGATTCCATTTTGGGCTAGAAGACATCGCAAGAGAAGGAGATATAATACAACATTTCCTGCCTTTCTTGAGCCCAAGAGAAGACAATGAGCTCTCCTACTCTTTTCATATCTCAGTCCGACTCCATCATGCTCTTATAGTATAATACCTTCCATCACGAAAGCTTAGTTAAGATCTGTATTTTGCTGTATTCGTTACTTGACAACATTAAAATGGATGTGAATCATTTCCAAATAAAATAAGTCTGAAATTATGTAACGAAAATTCAAGTTAATTAATAAATAAATCAAATACAATATAGTTCATATAAACCATATTTACATAAAATACAAAAAAATTCATTATTAGAAAAATAAATAAATATAAAATCTTACTTAACCCTAAACTTCTAGAACACATAATACTTAAGCACAACAGTAACTTTTTACTATTGTAATTCAACACATTTCCGGAAATATAGATTTGTTTTACCGAACTCCAAAAATTAAAATATATATATTTAACACATAGACGTAGATGGTAATTGAGAATGACAAAACGGATAAATAAAAGGACTGTTATAGCACAAATCTGACCATTTAATTGGCTAACGAATTTTTCTTTTTCACAAGTGTGATTAACGTTTTAATTTCAAATTGGTTTCTTTTTTGTTTTACTTTACTCACATTTGAGCCTTTCAGTTAACAGGCTTTTTTTTTAATATTTATTCTATAACAATTTATCATTGAATAAATGATTTAGAACGGAATGTAAATTTTACTAAATTGTTATAGTTGTATAACTCTGCCATTCTTTTAAAAAAATAAAAATAAAATTTTACAAAGAGAAATATTATTAAAAGCACATTTCTAAAACTTTTTAAATTGAAGTAAGTCAATCTTTCAACTGAGAGTCTAGTATACAAATTAATACGGGCAAAATTATTACCACAATGAATTCATTTTAACTAAGGTAAGTAAGTGAAAATTGTGAGATGCGCTCACAACTATTTGAATAAATAAGAAAAAAATTATTTTTTCATTCATATTTTTACTTTCTCAACCTATATATGGATAAATATAAGTATTTAGAGAAAGTATTGAGACGTAAAAAAATTCGATTATTCTCGTTATTAGAAACCAATGTTTTTAAACTAGTAAAAATTAATTTCAACTCAAATAAACAAACAAATAAATGTTGTCTGATGTGTGCACCGCACCAAACTTTTCTGCCTTCTATAAATCTTTAAAAAAATCTCTAGAACCAAACATTAATTTAAATTTTTTTCAGACGTTATGAAGTTTTATATATGAAACATTTTAGGCGAAAGTATATTTACTTAATAAATATAAGCAACATTGTTTCACTATAATTTTAATCAATAATCAATATGTCCGAGATATTGCTTATGTGAGTTAATTTTTTTTAGTACCAAATATATACTTTTGATATAATTAAGTAGGAGTTATTTACGCACTATAATGGCTTATTTGTTATTTTAAGTTTTAAAAAAAATGTACTAGATAAGGAAGAGTTTCAAATAATGAATCAATCATCAATAAATCAAGGAAGAGGAATTCTCAAATAAGAAGAGTTTTTTCTGAAAAATGTATTAGTAGTTGACCAATCCATGTTCGGACTAAATTAAAAAAGGTTTTTAACATTTAATAAATACACAACATAGGATGTAAGTGAATATTATGAATTACACATAATCAATTGTTAATCTTTTTTTCGGAATAAGATATCATTATGAAATGATATTTTTTTTTTGTTTGTTTAAATATTGCCTATAATTTAGGGGTAACAAGACATCAGAGATAAGTTTTAATTACATTACAAACATAAAAATTGGACACACGATGACAACAGTTACTAAGCAATCAACTCCCCTCCTACCCACATAAAAAATCAATACCTGCGTGCTGGTTCTTAATCATATATAAATTTTTATAAAGTTCCCCGCCCCCCCTAAAACTAAGGTAATACATTACAGAGTCCTATTTCCAAAATTCGTCTGGCATATTCTACCTTATTTGGAGAATCAATAAATATACATCCCTTATCAACTTTGTGTGTAAAAAATCAATACGTATGCCTGCCTTAGAAACTATGGTTTTCAATAAAATACTACTAAACAGAGAAAACCCTGTAAGCTATTTCTAAATACTAACCATATTAGTAACCTAAATAAAATACAGATACTTAAGCAAAATACATTTCAATTACTAACCATAGTTAGTAAACCATAATTTACACAGTTTATACAATAGAATTAATCTCTATCAGTGATTACTAATCGATAAATAACAATTTTTTCTATTTATTTCATTCTATTTTTAACAAAAATAAAAAGTTTTAATTACAAGAAAATTTAATAGAAAAGAAAAAACTTTAAATCGAAAGGTGTAAGGAAAATAAGCCAGAAAATAAAGTAGCCCTCACAGAAATTAAAATTAATTAAAACTGATTAAATATTTTACAAACTAAGTTTGATTACTAACTGAAGAGTGTTTTGTTTTAAAACTTGTGAAACTAGTCCTTCCATTTTCTTTTCTTTATTTCTTATAAAAATTATTAATAATATTTATTAACACAGTCATAAAACTGAAAGATACAATAATCAAATAATGGAGGGAGATGAATTAAAGAAATTAATTGAAGAAGGAGGCAGTCCATATTTAAGTTATAGTGTAGCCGTTTAAGTCGAATAATGGAAACTGAAAGAAAATTTTTTTTTTTAAATAAATATAAATAAAAATATAATGTTTGTTTGTAAGATTTTTTAAAGTTCTTTACCGATTTACATGTTTTTTTTTCAAAATCTTCATATCAGAAGATGTTGAAATCTCAAATTTACTCAGAACAAAAAAATTTATAAACAACATTAAACATTATTGACTCATAACCCAAAAATGTATTCACTTTTTCGTATATAAAACAATATGACAGATAATTAAATTATCTAAACAAACAAAACAAGATGACCTAAATCGGACAAATATTAGCAAAGACAGCGCATTTTTAACATGAAAACGATGTGTACGTAAATGTTTAATTTTAATTAAATTGATTTAAAATTTTCTATTAAGTTCATTAAATTTATACATTAGGGGTATTCATGATCTCTAACTTGACATGTTAAAACGTGTTAAAAGGATAAATATTTTCTTCTTTTACCATGTTAAAACAATATAACATATAACATGGTTGACAGTCTGTAACTAGGTCTGTTTAATGGAGAATGACGTCACGCAACAGACCAGCTGAGCTCATCATTTTGTTAGGTCACTTACTCGTAGTTGGTGATTTTTTTGTTTTAGTATTGATAAAAGCATGTAGAGAAACCACCCAATGGTAGCACTCTTAAAAACATTTTTACAATATAAGGTCTCGAGGTCATCTTCTTTTCAGACGCCTCGGAGAATTGTCCGGAATAAGAGAGGAAGCAAGATTAGAAACTAATGGGTTTGAGTGGTTAGGGAGTTTGGAAAACTTAAAAATACATTTCAGTAGTAGGTGTAATGATGAGAAAGATCACAAGGTCGAATTAAAATAATAATTAATTGTATATTAAAAATATTTTATAATTTTCACACTACATTTAGGCAATGGCCGTCATTTTAAATATCACAAACTATCCTCTATTTAAACTTTAAAATCTTACCACTTAACATTCATAATATAAATATAATATAAATAATATAAAAATAATAAGAAGCAGATATATATCGGGAAAATGTAATTATTTATTTTATTAATTACTTTTGAAACTAGTGCTTCATTTTTATTAACATTATTTATTTTTATTTGTCTTCTAAGTTTGGGGCTCATTTTTCCATCTTCAGGATCACATCACTAACAATTTTTACATTTTTTTTTTTATTATCCCGAAAACCTATAGTTCATACGAAACAAGTACGGAGTTTAAATTGTTATTAATTGCTAATGGGAATTGGATTAAGGTTAGTTACGTGCGGTTCGCTCCGGTGGATAAGCCGAGTGTTTGAACGAGACACGTTGTAGGTCAAGCTTGAATCCATACCAACCTGCACTGCTCGCCCAATGATCACGCAACCATTATCGACCATCCTCCTTCGCTTCTATAAATATTTTAATATACTTCTGTTTTAATCCTCGGCGGTCGTTCCATCAATTTCAATGGGAATATTTTGTTTTTGTTTTTTATTATACAATAGTATTCTCATACAACTGTCCTAAGATTAATATCATTGTAGAGCTAGTATAGAATAAAAAATTTAAATTGTTCAAAATCAAAGGCATACCGCACAGAATGCTAAAATCGTACTAAGTATTATACTCAGTACCCTTCCCTCCTTCAAATCCCGCCTGTCCCATCACTTCATTCAGTTCGAGTTTTCATGTCCCCCGAGTTCAAAATAATCAATTCACGCTAAATAATCTGTGTGAACATTCCACAAAAATTGTTTTTGTGTATTATGTGGCTTATCTAAGCTATGGACAACCAGCCTGTAATAAAGAAAATTTAATGAATTATGACACCAAAGATTAAAGTTGTCTCGTTTAAGGTTCAAGTTTTTTTAAAATAAAAAGTTGAAAGAAAAAGTGGTGCGCTGAAGTTTTTCAATATTTAATATTTTCACTATTAATTATACTGAGATACAACTAGATGAGATATATATATGTAAATAATATTATAAAAAATGAAAATGTAGAAGAAAATAAAAAATCTAAAACAATAAGAACAAAACAAATATATTATTATAACATATTTTAATATTTACAGACTATGCCTTTGCAATATAAAAATAATAAGCAATTGTTCAACTAGTCTCATATGCAATGTGTGTGGCGGCACTGCTTTGCAAATAACCAAGTTTCACTAAATTATCTGTGTTAACAACCTAACTTAAAAATTTAAAAAAAAATACATTTGCATTAAATATTTAAAACGTGCCACAGCCTGGAATATAATAAAATCGACCGATCGAAAGTACCACTTAATATAATCGATTTTACTTATGTTCAGTCGGTGCATCAATGTACAATTAAATAGTAGTTAATTTCACCATATATCATAATATCATAGTATAAGACAAGACCTACATCATTAAAATAGTTAGACACGGCTTAAATGCCGAATTTACAACATGACTTTTTCAAAAGTACCTTTATTTTTATTTGTTTGTAATAATTAACCATTCAGCATTCCTAATAGTAATGAAAAATGTATAAATATAAACTAGGAAAGGATTTGATTACTAACCTATATATTTTTTTCTAGATTTATGTCATAATTCTGGTTATAAGAGTAGTCGTATAAAAAAATAATATTTAACATATAAAGCATGGATGTACCCAGGCGGGGGGCAGAAGAGGGCAGCTCCCCTCTCTCTTCGAAGTGAAAAAAAATATTGATATAGTAATAATTTTTTTTTCAAGCAAATAATAATTGTTATAACTAATAAAGCACTACGACAATTATATATAATGTTGTTTTTAGTTGCCTTTCCGTGCTGCAATGTCACAACCTGTCACACCCCCCTTCAAGTTATGATCCTGGTACGCCCTCGATATAAAGTCGTAAAGGAAATGGAGAATGACGAAAAACTAATAACTGGCCGGCACTTGCTCTCTATGTTTGATGGTTTCTCCAGTCTAATAAATTATTTCATGCCAATATAGATATTAGAAAGGTGTTTTTTTTTATTTAACTTTACCTATATATGGGCCTTTCTGACTAGCTCAATAAAATCATTCTTAAAATTTTCAGTATTGATTATATAACAATTTAGCATCGAATAAATGTTTGATATTGCAACGAGAAATTTTATTATAAATATTTTTCTAAAATCAGGTGAAATTATAGTAGGTCGACCTGTCAACTAAAAGACTTGTAAAGAAATTTATTGTCACAATGAATAATATAGAAATATCTATCCTGAAATAAGCTGCGATTAATTTGTACTTAAAGTAGGATTTCAAGTGAAAGTATGCTATTGTTGTGGGATATAACATACACTATGTACTGCTTTAATCAGATCACAAATCTGAGAAGGCTTTGAACTAGTACCCATATTTCCTAAATAAATTCTCACATTATATATTAGTTAATTGTTTTATTAAAAAAAAAATGTTTCAAAGGCAGAAGGGCTATCAATTTAAAACTTTAATCTGCCAAACAACGAAAAGCCATGACAGAAGGATAAAAGCCGCATTAGAGGAGATTAAAAGTTCGGAACTGATAAAAGGAAAAGGCTTAGTTTTTTCCCTTTCTTCCTGGGGACGGTAACCAATTAAAATTCATTGCTCTTCCTCTTCTTGTCAGATCAGATGAAAAGGATGGTCAGTAAGGCAAGGTTCTAAATAAAGTTATTAATCCGTTGGAACCAAAAATGGCGCCCAAATGAATAACATATATTCCATGAAACGAAACAAAAAAAATTACCAAACAACAGCAAAAGATCGGGTAGTTTTCTTATGATGGCTCATTATAAAAAAATTTATTTAATCATTGATACTTGATTATCAATTATTTTAATAAAATAACCGATACTTGGTATTTTTATCACACAATGTTACATTTGTTGAAAATGAGTTATTTTGAAAAAAGTTTAATGTCTGGTCTGTCAATTATAAAAACAAGATCTCCTACCTGTAGTCTGTTTATAATCTGTATATAGTCTGTAATTTATATTCTGGAAATATTGTTAGATTATCTATACACTAATGTTTAAGAGGCTTTGTAGTACTTTTTGAAAGCAAGTAATAACATCCTATAACACATTTACTTATATATGCCCTCCTATAGAACCGCCGTCTTTAGCAAACCCTTCGTCATACGTGCAACCTCCTTCTGAAATTCTCTTCCCATCATCATTCGCCAGTCCTCATCCATTGTTTCCTTTAAACATCACCTATTCTTTCACTTATTGTATAAACAAACCTCTACATCATTGTAATCAAATAAATAGGTAAAAATTTATTAACATTATAAACAGAAGTTAAGCCAATATCTCAATGTAATTTCATTGTACTTACTGGAAACTTGTAAATGCTTGCCAGACAAAAACTTAATGTATGAACCATGTATTTATTCTTAGGGGACATATGTCCCAGAATAAAATTATTTTTTCATTTCATTTACTTATAGTAAATAGTTATAAATCGCATATTTATTGTTTAATAATAGTCAATCCTTTTCTTGGAGTACCCATTACTTTGTTGAATTTATGGGAAAAATAAACATTGATTTAATATTAATAGAGATCCAAGGAAATATGCCAAGCTCGAGAAACAAACCAAAATCCATAGTTGGTTTAAATTGTTATCAAATGAAAACAATTTAGTGCGAAAACTGACTTAAAAAGTTAAAAACGATTAATGTGGAATCCTCATACATGACTGAAAATATAGAAAACTGTTCAACTGGAGAAGATGGTCGGGGGGTGCTGTCAGCAAAAGGAAAAACATAAATAAACAAAAAAATATTTATTTATGCCGACGTTTCGACCTGATGTTCAGGTCTTCATCAGGGAGTTGTAGGCAGAGGTCTCTACTAAACTGAGTTTAGTACCACCAATCGCTCCCTGCATATATCCTGTCAGTGATGCCCCACCAAACTCAATCAATTTTAACGCAATCCTCCCATCTACGTTTCGGTCTACCCCTCGGACGTTTACCCGTCGGTTCAGTGTTTATTAACATTATAGGGATCCGCTCATTACTGGGCCCTACAACCTTATACGCCCATGATATGCTATAACTTGAATTATATTTAACCCTTAATTCAGTGTTGTGCAGTCTTCTAAATTCTTCTGTTAATTCATCCTTTTTCGGTCAGAATATTTTACGTAATACTTTATTTTGAAAACATTTAAGAAGCTGTATGTAAAATTTATATAAATAACCTTATAATATTGTTTATTTCAACTAAAATGAAGAGAAAAAAAACAAAAAGTATTTATTTGGTTTTTAATTCACTGGTTGGCTGTAAAAATATTAAAATTGACACAATTCGAGGAGTTTATCTATTAAAATCCACGATTTATTAAACCCATTCTAATAGAAGATTATTAGTTAAACTATATAATTACATAGTTAATAATTTAGTTAATTATTAATAATTAAGGAGTATATGGGGGGTGCTATCAGTGAGGAACGAAAATAAGTAAAAACTTATTTATTAGTGCTAAAATTTCTGCTAGAATTTCAAGCCTTTATCAGGGCTAGGAACAAATTAACAAGATAACAAACCAAAATGAATAAAATACAGAATGATTAGAAAATAAGGAATTAACTAATAATATAGATACATAAATATTGCTTAAAGAGAATAAATAGTCCAATATAAAATTATAAGAAGATAAAGGCTACACGAGAAAAAAATAATTTTAAAATAAAGAAAAAGGAAAGAAGAACAAATAAAATACTTATGAAAATCTAGTAAGTATATCAAAATGAAAATTATTTTAAAATTAAAGTTATAAAAAAAGTGAGAAAAAAGAATATATATATATATATATATAATTAATGAAATATATTAATAAAATAAATATAATATATTGTTATATAAGCCAAAAGTATTGATTAATAAACATGCCAGTAATCAGATCTGGAAAAGATGCTAGTACAAGAGCCGAGAAGAACAAAAGGCAGTTATCTCACCCCAATTTTTGATTATTTTAATGAAAACTAGGTATAATTACTAGTCAAAATTGATGAGTCTGCCAAGTATAGATAGGGGGAATAAAAATGGCGGCTGTTTCAAAACCTTAAAAAAACCTTAATTTTTCATTCGGAGCTCTATATCTTAAAAACTAACAATATGACCTTTACCTTCGTAGGAATAGTAGTTTTCATGTCATTTGCTAAAATCAATCGATTTATAGTTGTTCGGACAATAAGTTTGATTTTTGAAAAACTTCATTTTAGGAACAATTGGACGTACAGATGTCTGCCAGCACTCAAATTGAAGCTAGTTAAATTTACTACAAAATAGTTAATTATGTTTATCTTTGTAGGAGTAGTAGTTTTTTTGATATTTGACAAAATAAACTTACAAAATGATAATTTCTGGTTGTTTGTATAAAATGTTGGATTTTTGAAAAAATATATCTTTATATCCATGAGACGCACATATGTCGGCCAACACTCAAAATAAAGGAAATTATACTTATTATAAAGTAGTTTATGACACTTATCTTCGTAGGGGTAGTAGTTTTTATGATATTCACATATGAAAATAAATTTGGTATATGAAAATTTGTCCGATCAACTATAAACCAATTTATTTTAGCAAATTTCATGTAAACTATTACTCCTACGAAGATAAACATCATGAACTACTTTATAGCTCATTAAACTAGCTTTGATTTGAGCGCTAATAGACATCTGTACGTCAAATGGTTTTTGAGATATAAATTTTTCAAAATAAATTCACTATCTACTCATCTAACAGTACGTCCCATACATCATTTTTCTGAAACGTTGCTTTTTAAAAAGCTATATCTCGAAAAATACTTAACGTAAATAACTCTATCAGGGCTCATATTTTAGCAAATTTACTATTCTTTAAATGACGTTCTACTAGATTTTCTTGTGTTGTCCTACTTTTTAAGACATAGAGCTCCGAATGAAAATTCTTTTTTTTTTTATCGCATGAAAACAGCCACCATTTTTAATACCCCTACCAATACTTGGCAGACTCATCAATTTTGGCTAGTAATTATACCTAGTTTTCATGAAAGTAGTAAAAAATTGGGGTGAGATAACTGCTTTTTTTCTCCTCTTTTTCTCTTGTACTATAACATAATAACGTGGGTAAGGAAGATCTTCCTACCTAAAATATATTGAGGAATTAAGAAATATTATTTTTGCATTGATAAATTAAAGTAGGCGCAAAGATAAAATAGTAAAATATTTGTTTTTTTGATCATGACGATTTGAGTAGAGATTTATTTATTAATAAAAATAAACAAATACCCTAATGCCGAAATGCTTTCAAGATAAGTAAAAGGTTGTGTTCGGATGCATTAGCATTATTGATGAAGTTTACTAACATTTTCTTTTGCACTAAAGCTCCCATCTAGACGAGAATGGAAGCTCAGAGACCCATTTACTGCATACTGGGCCCGTTAAGATTTTTACTCCTGTGTCGATAAAACATCTTTACTGACGGAAAGGCAATGATCTAGATATATCTTTTTCTAGCAATACTTTAGCACTACATTTTTAACAAGTTGAGGTACGGAAATTACAGTAGACAAAAATTTGTTTTTCCAATACTAGAATACTTCAAACGACTTTTAGGCTTGCCTGAGTTTAGAAAAACATTTTTCTCTTTAAGTTATGAAGTATTCTCATTATTAATGTACTGATATTAAGAGAAAAAAACTCTTTTCTTCGGATTTTAGAAAAAATATTGCAGTTTTGATCAATTTCTACCATTAATAAAATGCGTTTTATGATTCCAAACACAAGATAGTGAGTGTCTTAGAAAGACACAGCTTTTCAGTGATAAATTTTTTTAAAATTTATTTACTGCAACTGTACATGCATACACATACATCCAGTAAATTTGAGTTTAGTTTATAATGGAGTGATACATGCGAGTAGACAAACCATTTGGGAATCCTTTAAGAATGGCGCCTCGGAGGATTGTCCGGTATGAAAGAGGAAGTTATAGAAACTACTAGGTTTGGATGGTTAGAGCGTTTATAATGGTAGGAATGATATCTAATTACATATGGAACATTAAGGTCTTTATGTATAATTTTATTTATGATAAAGTAAAGAGCATTGAGTATTTTATGAAGGATTTTGGATTGTAAGGAATGGATACGAGAGGAATTCGAAGGTTTAGTGGAGCCCCTAAGCTCAACTCCGTTTGTCCTGATAGGTCGAAAATTGTCATCTAGATCAGTCTGTTGTAACGAATTGGAAGTTTAAACCGCTTGTCTAGTAAGTGCTGTAATAGTCGGAATCGAAGTGCAGTTTCCTGTCTTTTCAGTCTTGGGTGAGGATTTTAGGTTAGTCGTTTGTCCAAATGTAGTCCAAAGTAGCGGATCTGTTGTACAGGGGTAAGATCAATATTATTAAAGAATACTATAGGGCGGTCAGCAGGTTTACAAGGGGTTTAGTTAAACTGAAGGGATTTTTTTGGAATTATAATAAAATTAAAAACAAATCTTGTGATATGAATGAAAATACTGAAATTCTAACCATTATAGCTATAAATACTTGTTTTCAAAAATAATACATTAAATTAATACAATTGAAATAATAAAATAAATGACCATACATCTAGTTTCATTTTTAAATATTATTTTAAAATAAATATAAAACTGATAGTTGAGGTTTGAAAAATTTTAAATATTTTAGAAAAAGTACCAAGAGAAAAATACGAAAGATTGAGGAAAGGGAGAAACAAAGTCCCATGAGTGACATGCTAAATACTCCACAAAAAAAATTAATATTGGCTGGAAATTAAAAAAAAAAGAAAATACCTTTGTATGGAAATTTTTTTAAAAAGGTTGTCATAACGCTCGTGAGTAATTGACTTACGACCTGGACCGGTGACAGGAAATCTCCGAGCCTGGTTAAAAATAAATGAGAAGGTAATGGTTGGAAAATCCCTTGAAAAATTACGCGACTTCGCACCCATATTTTACCTTTTTACTCCACCTTACTAAATTCAATTTTTATTTTGTAAAGGGGATACGTTATGATTATAAATTTTGATTTATGAATTATTATAACATTGCTCGACAGCTATAAAGTCCACTGGCAATACAAAAAGTTGATTAAATAATACCAAGCGAGAACTATTTAGAAATTTCAATAAGCCAATTATTGAGAAAATAAACTATAACTGAAATGAACAGAACGCCTATGAAAAAAATAATATAAACCTTTTTTAATGTTTGTAAAGTTTATAAAATTAAAAAGTATAAATTTCTTCAAAAAAATATAAACAAAAGATTCAGAACTTTTGATATTTATATATAAGCTAAAAAATTATAAGTTATTAAATATTTTTTAATTAACTAATTAACTAAATTCATTCAATAATGAGTTCCTTGAATTTTAACAATAGAAGGAGATTCAACTTTTATTTCAGTGGTAGTATACGAAATGAAATCTTGATCTCCAGCCATAGAACAGGGCAGTACCCTGTAGACAACTACTTGGGGTTGTGCTTAGGCACAAGTATTTAAACTACAATAATTATATCTCCTCGATGTTGTATTAGTGTTTAAATTACTTTAAAATACTTATCAATGAGAAAATAAACAATGAAAAGAAAATTTCAATTATGAACAAATTTATCACTGTTGTATTTTTTTCCAGTGGGATTCATCTTTAAATAATTAATCATCAATCAGAACGATTGAAAAAAAATATTCTTAGAACCAAAATAAACTCTTATAGTACAAAAATAAAACTTTATAAAAAAATACAATTTTTTGTTAATTTTATTATCAAACAATTTTATTTTATACATAAAAATATGTAATTCTAAAGAAAGTAGACAGATTAGACGATTGCTAAAACAATAGTTTATTATAAACTAAAGGTTACAGAGCTATGACAGAACTACTATGTAAGTAAAATACCTCAAAGTATAAACACTATTCTACTTACCTAAAACGATAGAATAGAATAAAAGTCCCTTTTCACAGTTTTAATGAATCTAATAGTGAACTATAAGTAATTGAAGGGATATTGACGAAGTTATTATTATAAAAAAAAGGTAATCATTTGAAAACAAAAACAAAATATCTCTTATAAACTTCTTATGATAGTTCATCTCGTGACTGCTAGGGATGCTTCTATATATATACTCGGCCTCTGTTTAACTTTGGCCATTCTGTTTGTATATATTTAATTTGTTGTTTAATTTTTTTTCTAGGTCAGAAAAAAAAAAAAAAAAAAAACTTTGGCCATTTTCAACATCTCTAGAGTTAGAAAATTAGGTAAAAAAGTTATTTAATTTTTTTTCCGAATTATGTAAAAAAAAAAAAAAATAATACAAACAATAAATATTGTCCAAAATAAAATAAAAAAATTAACATATTAGTTTATATAATCTTTTAAATGTAATTTATGTTTTCACTAGATGAATGAAAAGAAGAAAAAAGTCAGTGAATACTTCCAGAGAGTTTCATAACGTCACTTAAATATCTAATATATATATGAATATTAAAATCAAATATTACAAAAACATTTTTTTTTTCAAGTGTTCGTTAAATATGATTGTAAGAATAATTTTCCTTAATTATTCTGATTCATAGGTAATAAAAAGTAGATTATTCCTAGGAATAAGTACGCCGTTTTTCTTTTCATATGTTCTTCGCTGTCATGCTATAGGCTAATTCGTAAGAAACAAACTAAAATTCCTTCTTTAGCCACAAAAATAAGATCCTCAATTAGTTAGTTCAATTGAGAGTAAAATCCCTCTCGAAAGTACTTTTTTTCGATAATGCTGAGGGAAAGTTGAACAAATCTAAAAGTTGGATGGGAAGAGAGACAGAAAGAAGACGCTAAATTTGAAAGTTGCCGAGGTCATTTTCTCGGGTAGATTCCATTTTCTGGTCTTCCGCTAATTTCCTGCCTCCAACCCCTCATCCCCATTTCTTCAGTCCCCATCCCTCGCAAAATCAATTTTAATTGGCTAATCCAATGCGAAATCTCGCTTTTACTGGAGACACTAACTACAACGGCTTAATTACGGACTCAAAGATGCTAATAAAACCAGCAAACTTACTTAATGATGGTCACAGTAAAATAATGTCGCAGCGTTTTCGGTCCTGGGTTTCGTTTCAACTTTTCTTATGCGAGTTGAATTTTTTCTTTTATTGTTATTATTTGCTCAGTTATCGATATATTTTTGTCAAAATGATTTCTTTTTTATTTAAAGAATTTTAGATCATTTTATTTATACCTATATTATTATTTATATATCTAATAAAAAACTTTAAAGTATGCAGTGTATTGTAAAACCCAACATATATGGGCAGCACTACAGGTTAAATAAATCATTATCACATCTCATTAGTATTACATTCGATAACTCATATATTTTTGTTGTAAATTTATTATTATCACTAACTCAAATATTTTTGTTGTAAAATATATTATTATCACTAACTCAAATATTTTTGTTGTAAAATTTATTATTATTATTGTAATAAAATTCACCATAATTTAATTTTGTTGTAAAATTTATTATTATTTATCAATATTTTTTTATTTGATATTTTATATTATATTTTATTTTAAACAAATAAAATGAAAAATATGTAGATTATTAGGTTCTTCTCATTTTAGTTCTAATCTATTGAAATGTAGATTTGGAATACTAAACAGTAAACTGAGTCCAGAGAATTTACATATTTTATTTAAGAATAATTATGAATATATAAAATATTTATTAGTAACAAAGGTTTGAGTCCAAAAAGTAAAATAAAGTCGATTCTATTCCATGAACTTCATTCTACTTTCTGGATTAATAAATTTTTTTTTTCCTGGTATTTTTGTCGTTTGTGTAAAAGCATAATATATTTTTATCTTGTATTTAATACTGAAATTTGTTTATAAAAATTCACTTCGAGGGATAGCGCTGTATAAAAGAAGATTTTGGATAAAGAAGGCTTTGGAAATATGATAAAGATGCTCTAGAGGGACACTCAAGGAAACGGATGCTCGATAAAGAAAATTTATATACAGATATAATATAGTGAAATTCTTACTAGAAGTGTCAGAACCACCACGGGATCAACTATATCCTCTAATCATTGAAACATAATGTTTTTTATTATCTGTTCTGTTATATAAACTGCTAATAGATAATACTTATAATAACCAACAAGATATTAAGTTTTTCTCCATTCTGTTTAGTATTGTTTCAAAATGTCGTTTAGGTTAAATTATTAAATTCTCAAATAAAAGATGAATTACATTTTTTTGAGCCAATTTCAGTCATTCATTTAATTTATATGTATATTTTGTTTTAAACTTTCATAGAAATTATACGATTTTCCATACTCAAAGAACAATAAATAAAAAAGGAAATAGAATATTTTCTTAAATCCTTATGGTATAAAAACTATTTTAAAAGGTTGAAAAAAGAATAACTACATAGAAAAGTGTATATTGAAAACTAAAGTTTTTGAAAAACTAAATCAGAAATTGTAGTGTTTTACAAATAGTTTAAAATCATTAAAAATTTTACGTGAAAAATCCAAAATATGTTGAATTTTCTCATAAACAGTGACGGTATTATTTAAGAAAATTGCAAAAAAAATAAAAAATAAATAAATAAAATTGAGTTTGTTTGTGGAAAACATTGGTTCAAAAGTACAAAGAAGCAAATAGGTTAAACTTCATTCATTAATAAGGACATAAAATATTTTGTAATTATTTGTTTTCTTTTATAGGAGAAAAAACTTTACTACTTCATATCTGCATTATTATATCTCAGACAACCTGTTTATCTAGTGCATCTACAAATTATTTTATTAGAAGAAGTTAGGCCTTATCAACCTTTACATTCACTTTTAAATTTGTTTGGACTAACCCCTGTTGAACAGATTCGATACTTAGGACTCCATCTTGACTAGAGACTTACATGGAACCCAAAAACACCTACTTGACAAACCCTCTAAACCTCCCATACACTACAAAAAATACACTATGATAATCAGACCAATTTGGACATACGGAATTGAGCTCTGGGGCTCTACCAAACCATCAAATTCCTTCCGCATCCAATCCTTACAATCCAAAATCCTACGTAAAATCCTTGATGCTCCTTATCACGTTACGAATAAACTCATCCACAAAGACCTTAAAATTCCATATACGTCTTTTCATTCCAAACTCCTTACGCATCCTAACCTATTAGTTCATCAGGTAAAAAAGTATAAGAACACCTACTACAATGTAAGGGTTGATGGCTCAACCCCACACAAGCCGTGTAATGGGATAAACTGCTACACAGACGGATCCCTAATGGAACAAGGATC
>NW_027111663.1:485156-487062 GCF_000696795.3 Halyomorpha halys
ACAATAGGCCCTCTGAGGCCGCGGTGCTTCTTGGCCGGTTAAAAAAAAAAACCAAAAAAAAAAAACCTATTAGTTCTTAATCTCTCATCCTTAAAAATCACTGATAATCAGAGGCGTCTGAAAAGAAGACGGCCACGAGACCTTCTAATTTAAATTATTGCTTGAAGTACCACCAACGGGTGGTTCCTTCCCAAGATTTTTATGTGTAAATAAAACATTCCACAGATTTACTTATTGTATTTATTATTTGTACATTTGTAAATTACATTAAATAAATAAATAAAAAATTTGTTTGATGAGCAATAATATTGATAACAATTACTACATGAAGTGAGATAAGTCAATTTTTTCACTTTAATATAATTAGCTTAATTACTCTATATCTCACATCTTCAAAATGAATTATTTCTCAACGGGAGAGGATGATTATAACCTTACTTGGTTGGTTGTTTAGATCTCTCTGGTTGTATTTTAATTTAAAAAAAAAGGACGTTGAAAAAAAATTTGAAACAAACATGTAAGTTATTTTTATACAAATGTGTTCTACATAATTATATCAAAGGATACAGGAGCCGGAAAGGGGATATTTGCGAGAGGCACTAATACATAAAAAAGGATGTTAGCCTGCCGCCAATCAAGGGGTTCCGCTGCTCGTTAGGAGGGAACGCTTCCCATTGGTCGGTTTATTTAACCAACCCTCTCAGGAGGTAAACAAAAATAATCCCCACCCCAATTAGTGGAATCTTTGATACCCCACTTCAACCTGTAAGGAGTTAATAAGGGAGGGCTCTGGATTGCTCCTTTTGATGTCTGGTCGAATTGTTTCATTACTTTATCAGAATATTTAATTTACAAAGAGAATAAAAAACTATAAATACAATTATTTTTTTCTACATATGATTTCTCGAGTCTTAATATACGTGGTATGTCCCATAAATGATGAGAAATATTTAAAGATATGTAATACATCTCAAGAGCAATAAAATTCCATATGGAAAATGGTCAGGATTCTCAATTTACCAAAAATAACACAATCAGAAATAGATTAAAAGAATTCTTCAAAAGAACATCGAAGTACATTAAAAATGAAAGTTACATCTTAACTTTTACAGATGCCATAATTTTCACAAAATGACAATATGACAGGAAGATAGTTTTCAATGATACCCCACATACAAGACTGAAAGGAAAAGAAACTGCACGTTGATATCTATTGCTACAACACCTACTTCACAAACATTCTAAACTTCCCATTCACTACAAAAAATTATTATATACTCCAATAATCAGACCAATTTGGACAAATGGAATTGAGCTTTGGGGCTCTACCATTGAATTCTTCCCGCATCCAATCATAACAATACAAAATCCTTGATGCTCCTTATTACGTTACAATTAAACGCATCCACAAAGACCTTAACATCTCATTCGTTGCAGATTTGGCCCAAAACAGATATGCGTCTTTTCATTCCAAACTCCTTACCCATCCTCACCCATTAGTTCTTAATTTCTCATCCTTAACAATCCCTTTCAAGTGTATATGAAACATACTACATATTTACCTGTTGTATTATTTTGTACAGTTGTAAATTACAATTTTTTTATAATTTTTTGAGGTTTATAATTACTTCCATCATTTTCAATAAATTATTATTTATTCACTCATTAACATTGTACAACGTTTCGGGACACACCGTCCCATATTCATGTACTACAAAAACCTATAACAATATTAAAAACTATAAAACACCAATCTTCTACTTTATATATTTTATTTTATACAATAAAAGTCACCTCATGATAAGATGAGAAGAGAAGTGAAGATGAAAAAATGGAGGACATGATTTTCCCATGTGAAATCATGAGGTGACTTTTATTGTATAAAATAAAATATATAAAGTAGAAG
>NW_027111663.1:487112-490742 GCF_000696795.3 Halyomorpha halys
GTTGTGGCGTAGAAGGCAGGTTGGTAACTGGTAACTTTAACTAAAATTAAATATTTTTTATAGATTTTATTTCTGTACATTTTTTTTTATTTTTCTCATCTTTTATTTATTTATTTTAATTAATTAAAACGCCATATCTACTCATTTCATAACAGGTATACAAAGAGAAACAGTTACCGGAGAGAGCGAATTCGTTGTCTCATTTCTCAAGATCAACTTGAAACCCTAATTACTAGAGTATACTATGTTTTGGTATAATTGGAAAAATAAGCTTTTTCTTATTCTGATAATAATAAAACATACATTTCTAGAATTCAAGGCAATAAAAAGCCAATCACAAATAATTAAACATATTGTCCTATATATATGGAGTCCGATTTCTGTAATTTTATATATATATATATTTTAACGTCCTTTCTAAACTGCTATTCTGAAAACAAAGTTCGTTTTAGATCTGTATAATTATTATTTATTATAAATATTTTCATTAGTTCACAGAAGTTAATATTAAACGAGAACAATAATTTATTTACGATTGCCTATATTGTAGTATAAAAAAAAATAGCTTAAAATGATTGTCATTATAACAAAAAACAAAATAAAAACCGTTGTCATAATCTCAAAATTGCAAGTGAGGCAAATTTATTTTCAGTGTAATAGTCACAGGAATCCAACAGACAATTGGATCATCAATATTGATGGAGCTGGTTTAATTTGTTGGGTTTATACAAGAGCAACAGTTTGGATGAATTTTGGTGCGCATCATTGCGGTATAGATGGCTGTGTGTAAATTGGATAGCGCTTGGTGGAATACCTACCTTTCCTAGGTTTTGCAATATGGAGCAATATGAAGCTGACGTTGTACTTCCTACAAAAGTATATGAAATAAATAAAATATATCTGAATAAAGACTGAGACGGGAAAAGATTTCATCAAAAGAAAATAACACATGGGATTATTGAAAGGAATTTAGATTTGAAACAAATATATATTTAAAAAAAATTAAATCTGTACCGCCACAACCCATGAAAGGTCATGGGTACAGTACTTTGTAAAGAAGTACTGTAACTAGAGCTACGGTTGTGCAATGAGGTGGTTTAGCCAGAATCACGCTCGACTACCAGATATTTACTCAATTAATGATACCCACTTCATGAGGCTGGGTGGACCACATAAGCCTCGCGAACCCATAGGGATGACACACAACTACAGTGAAACAGAAAACAATTATTTGCCACAGCCGGATTCGAACCCGAATCCATGCAGTTTGTCACTTCGTTGTACTCGTTCCCACAAATAAATATAAATATACAAATAAATGTTATATGAGGAATAACTGACAATAGCCTATAAATTATTAAAACGTATTTTAAATAATATTTTTTTCAAATAAAGTAACTGGAGGATTAAAATAAATCTCACCTTTACCCTACATCGTAAACCCAATGACTGTCCTACAGTATCCTAAAGCAAAAAGAACATAAATAAACAAAAAAATATTTATTCATGCCGATGTTTGATTTGAGTTTCAGGTCTTTATCAGCTAGGTTAGCAAACCTACCTAGCTAAATAGCTAAAAATGAAGTTTTATCAAGCTATGTTCTTTTTGTTGACCACCCCCCTCCCCGACCATCTTTCCCAATCATTAATCTACAGTCAACTATCTACACCTCACAAAATAATATATGTAATAACTTAACAAAACATGATGTAAAGTTAGCTTTTTAATAATAATTTTTTTCCAGTTTAATAATAAATATTATTAATTTATTTCAAGTAGTTCTGATGACGAGATGTGGATCTCAAAACGTAATGTACAAATAAATAAAAAATATGAATGTGATAGTATTACTAAATGCATGATAATCTATTATAAATTAATTTTATTTTCAAATTTCTCTTAATAAACACATTCTAGAAAAACTCATTTTTTTTTCTGATGCATATGCTTTCGTTTGTATTGTATTGCAAATTTTAACACGTTTTTATATTCATGTAACCCATTTCTGGATGACACTTACGGTCAACGAGGATCCTAAGGTAGTAAATTTATATTTAATACGGTATTCATGCATATGTTAATTTATTTAACTTTCAGATAGAACATTTTTATGAATTTTGAAGTTTTACGAAACCATATATATATATATATATAAATTGACGGTACTATACCTATACAATATTAGAATTAAAAACGGCATTGTGTGACTAGTAAAAGTATACAGTGTATTTAACAAACCAATACAGTTGAACAGCAAAACTTTTTTAATAAAGTTTTTCTCTCTCTCTATTACCATCAAAATCGTCTTCTTTTTTTTTTCAACTATATAGAACATAGTTTAAAGGTAATGAGTAGCAAAGAAAAATGAATTGTATAGGGGTACATATATAACGTATATGAAGCCTGATAAAAATAATTTAAAAAAAAAAAGAAAAAAGGGCAGAAAAACGACACGAGGAAACCTTCGCATCATACAATTTCTGAGGGAGTGGACGCCATGCGAACATGGAACCCAGCACAAACATAATTGAATTTTAAATTTGATGGCTAATGTACTGAAATTGAAAGGTTTTTGCGAAATTATCATAGATGTCAGCTAGTTAATAATTAGTAATCGAAATGACTTTGGATAGGTCTTCTAGTCAATCTTATTTACTATTCCCGAATAAAAGTTTTATATAAATTATAATTGTAAAATAATACCATAAATTTTTTTGTATAATTGTTATTAATAATTGTACTTATAATTATTATAAAAAAATAAAATAAAATAGAAATTTTGGAAACATATCGATTGGTTACTATCCTAGAACCAAAGAATATATATTCTAGGTGAGGAGCTAAACAAAGTGATAAAACTACCCAAATAAAGAAATAGTGAGTTAAGGTAAAGTTAGCCGTTACCTTGAACAGTCTTACTCACTAAAAGTTTTAACGAATTAATATTTACCCGAAACTCGGAAAGTACCTAGTCAACAACTAAACTTTTTTTTTAGACAAACTGCTTTCGTTATTTTTAAACACTACAACCTTAACAGTAATATTACGATAGCTGCGTAAGTTGTGAAAACCCGTCCGTAAAAATAAGGTACAAATTTTACTCTTTAAGAAATCAATTCATCATTATAAAGACATTTCGTCTCATCAATCATTCTGTAGAAAACCTTATAAATTAGTAATTATGTGAGTTATTTTGAGATATTTTTAGAATCAAACTTTAATCCTTATTTTATTTTTAATTGTATGAAGACTTTTATTGGAGTTGTATGTACCATACCATATTAAAAAAAAAATCTTAAACACATGTATTTTTAAACACACAAAAAATATCTAATAAATAAAAATAAAAATTTGTTTGTTCTTATTTTATGATCGTTTATTCAATTGTACTGTGGCTTTTTGCTTAATGTTTAGGATTTTACCGAAAAGGCTATTTTTTTTTATAACGGCGATTTTAAAAAATGTCGTGTTTAAAAAAATTTATTATAACTAAAAATTTTAAATGAAGAATTTTTGGCAAGTAGCTCAGAAAGCATTTTCTTAATGGTTATTATTTGCCGATCCAGTTGTCTCTTTCTGAATAATAAGAAAAAAATTAAACTGATTTTATTAATTTTTATTTATATTCA